>NW_028156815.1:0-53388 GCF_964263955.1 Coregonus lavaretus
CTCAATTTCGCTCTTGCTCTCTCTTTTTCATCAGAAAGCTACAAAACTTTGAATATTCTTTACTAGGAAGGAAGCAGGGAAGGAAGGAGGAAGGAAGGAGGAAAGGAAGCATCATCTGGTGTGTATGCCTCATTAATCCACCCTTGGCTCCCCTTGGAGAGGAAAAGAAAAGAGAGAGGGAGAGAGGAGAGATGAAAGAAGGGGAGTGAGAGGAGGAAAAATTGAGAGAGAGAGGAGGGGTGAGGTGAGGGAGAGAGAGGAGGAGGAGAGAGAGACGGGAAAGCAAGAGGGGGATAGAGGATGGAATATGAGGTGGTGTGCGATTGCAGAATACATTTCTGTCTGTGTGTCTGTCTGTCTATCCGTCCGGCCCTCCGTCTGCTTGCTTGCCTGCCTGCCTGCCTGCCTGCTTGCCTGCATGTCTGTCTGCCTCCCTCCTGCCTGCCAGCCTGCCTTCCTGCCTGCCTGCCTGCCTTCCTCCCTGCCTCCCTCCCTGGGTCTGGTGCTCAGCTCAGCCTGCCTGTCCTGTGGTCGGTCGGTCGTTATGTAGGTAGGTAGGTAGGCAGGTAGGCCCTTAAACACCGTGGCACAACATCAATACCCAGATGCTCCAAACAGCTATCTCCAACCTGCAACATCATCACCCATCACACACCTCTGAGCTACAGTAAAAGAGGAATCTCTCGCTCTCTCTCTCTCTCTCTCTCTCTCTCTCTCTCTCTCTCTCTCTCTCTCTCTCTCTCTCTCTCTCTCTCTCTCTCTCTCTCTCTCTCTCTCTCTCTCTCTCTCTCTCTCTCTCTCTCTCTCTCTCTCTCTCTCTCTCTCTCTCTCTCTCTCTCTCTCTCTCTCTCTCTCTCTCTCTCTCTCTCTCTCTCTCTCTCTCTCTCTCTCTCTCTCTCTCTCTCTCTCTCTCTCTCTCTCTCTCTCTCTCTCAATTAAATTCAAAGGGCTTTATTAGCATGGGAAACATATGTTTACATTGCCAAAGCAAGTGATATAAATAATAAACTAAAGTGCAATAAACAATCAAAAATGAACAGTAAACTACACTCACAAAAGTTTTAAAGGAATAGAGACATTTCAAATGTCATATTATGGCTATGTACAGTGCTATAACAATGTGCAAATAGTACAAAAAGGAAAATAAAACTCTCCTTCTTTCTTTCTCTCTCTCTCTCCATACTGTACAGTATGCAGCTTTTACTCCTCCTTTTTGGTCCCGACGCAAAATACAAAATACCGACGGGGAATGAAGTGGGCAGCCTTTCGAGAACCGGTCCACAATGACCAGCATGACTGTGTATCCATCAGAGGGGGGTAGGGAAATGAAATCCAGAAAGATGTGGGACCAGGGACACTTGGGGATAGGTAGGGGTCGGAGCAGCCCTGCCACGGGCTGACGTGAGCTCTTCGTGCGCGCGCACACCGGCAAGCAGCCATGAAGGCGCACGTATCCCCCTCAGCCGATGGCCACCAGAACCTCCTACGCAGGAAGTTCAACGTCCTGGCGCCCCCCGGACGGCAGGTGAGGTCGGACGCATGCTGTTAGTCACATGTCTGTGGAACTTGTTCAGTTTATGTCTCAGTTGTTGAATCTTGTTATGTTCACACAAATATTTACACATGTTAAGTTTGCTGAAAATAAACGCAGTTGACAATCAGAGGACATTTCTTTTTTGTGCTGAGTTTATATATACACTACCAGTCAAAGGTTTGGGACACTTCTACTCATTCAAGGGTAGTGGTCCTCTGTAGCTCAGCTGGTAGAGCACGGCGCTTGTAACGCCAAGGTAGTGGGTTCGATCCCCGGGACCACCCATACACAAAATGTATGCACGCATGACTGTAAGTCGCTTTGTATAAAAGCGTCTGCTAAATGGCATATTATTATTAATATTATACTATTTTTTGCATTGTAGAATAATAGTGAAGACATCAAAACCATGAAATAACACGTAGTAACCAAAAAATGTTAAACAAATCAAAATATATTTTGTATTTGAGATTCTTCAAATAGCCACCCTTTGCCTTGATGACAGCTTTGCACACTCTTGGTATTCTCTCAACCAGCTTCATGAGGTAATCGCCTGGAATGCATTTCAATCAACAGGTGTGCCTTCTTAAAAGTTAATTTGTGGAATTTCTTTCCTTCTTAATGCGTTTGAGCCAATCAGTTGTGTTGTGACATGGTAGGGGGGTATACAGAAGATATCCCTATTTGGTGAAAGACCAAGTCCATATTATGGCAAGAACAGCTCAAATAAGCAAAGAGAAACGACAGTCCATCATTACTTTAAGACATGAAGGTCAGTCAATACGGAACATTTCAAGAACTTTGAACGTTTCTTCAAGTGCAGTCGCAAAAAACATCAAGCGCTATGATGAAACTGGCTCTCATGAGGACCGCCACAGGAATTGAAGACCCAGAGTTACCTCTGCTGTGAGGATAGTTCATTAGAGATACCAGCCTCAGAAATTGCAGCCCAGATAAATGCTTCACAGACATCAAGTCACAGACACATCTCAACATCAACTGTTCAGAGGAGACTGTGTGAATCAGGCCTTCATGGCCGAACTGCTGCAAAAAAAACACTACTAAAGGACACCAGTAAGAAGAAGAGACCTAATTGGGCCAAGAAACATGAGCAGTGGACATTAGACAGGTGGAAATGTGTCCTTTGGTCTGGAGTCCAAATTGGAGATTTATGGATCCAACCGCTGTGTCTTTGTGAGATGCGGTGTGGATGAACAGATGATCTCCGAATGTGTAGTTCCCACCGTAAAGCATGGAGGAGGAGGTGTTATGGTGTGGGGGTGCTTTGCTGGTGACACTGTCTGTGATTTATTTAGAATTCAAAGCACATTTAACCAGCATGGCTACCACAGCATTCTGCAGCAATACGCCATCCCATCTGCTTTGGGCTTAGTGGGACTATCATTTGTTTTTCAACAGGACAATGACGCAAAACACACCTCCAGGCTGTGTAAGGGCTATTTTACCAAGAAGGAAAGTGATGGAGTGCTGCATCAGATGACCTGGCCTCCACAATCCCCCGACCTCAACTCAATTGAGATGGTTTGGGTGAGTTGGACGGCAGAGTGAAGGAAAAGCAGCCAACAAGTGCTCAGCATATGTGGGAACTCCTTCAAGACTGTTGGAAAAGCATTCCAGGTGAAGCTGGTTGAGAGAATGCCAAGAGTGTGCAAAGCTGTCATCAAGGCAAAGGGTGGCTATTTGAAGAATCTCAAATATAAAATATATTTTGATTTGTTTAACACTTTTTTGGTTACTACATGATTCCATATGTGTGATTTCATAGTTTTGATGTCTTCACTATTATTCTACAATGTAAAAAATAGTATGAAATAAAGGAAAACCCTTGAATGAGTAGGTGTGTCCAAACTTTTGACTGGTAGTGTACAGTCGTGGTCAAAAGTTTTGAGAATGACACAAATATTTATTTTCACAAAGTCTGCTGCCTGATCAGATGAATTGCAATTAATTGGAAAGTCCCTCTTTGCCATGAAAATGAAATTAATTCCAAATAAACATTTCCATTGCATTTCAGCCCTGCCACAAAAGGACCAGCTGACATCATGTCACTGATTCTCTCGATAACACAGGTGAGAGTGTTGACGAGGACAAGGCTGGAGATCACTCTGTCATGCTGATTGAGTTAGAATAACAGACTGGACGCTTTAAAAAGAGGGTGGTGCTTGAAATTATTGTTCTTCCTCTGTTAACCATGGTTACCTGCAAGGAAACACATGCCATCATCATTGCTTTGCACAAAAAGGGCTTCACAGGCAAGGATATTGCTGCTAGTAAGATTGCACCTAAATCAACCATTTATCGGATCATCAAGAACTTCAAGGAGAGAGGTTCAATTTTTGTGAAGAAGGTTTCAGGTCGCCAAGAAAGTCCAGCAAGCGCCAGCATCATCTCCTAAAGTTGATTCAGCTGCGGGATTGGGGCACCACCAGTGCAGAGCTTGCTCAGTAATGGCAGCAGGCAGGTGTGAGTGCATCTGCACGCACAGTGAGGAGAAGACTTTTGGAGGATGGCCTGGTGACAAGAAGGGCAGCGAGGAAGGCACTTATAATATAATAATAATATGCCATTTAGCAGACGCTTTTATCCAAAGCGACTTACAGTCATCTCTCCAGGAAAAACATCAGGGACAGACTGATATTCTGCAAAAGGTACAGGGATTTGACTGCTGAGGACTGGAGTAAAGTCATTTTCTCTGATTAATCCCCTTTCCGATTGTTTGGGGCATCCGGAAAAAAGCTTGTCCGGAGAAGACAAGGTGAGAGCTACCATCAGTCCTGTGTCATGCCAACAGTAAAGCATCATGAGACCATTCATGTGTGGGGTTGCTTCTCAGCCAAGGGAGTGGGTTCACTCACAATTTTGCCTAAGAACACAGCCATGAATAAAGAATGGTACCAACACATCCTTGGAGAGCAACTTCTCCCAACCATCCAAGAACAGTTTGGTGACGAACAATGCCTTTTCCAGCATGATGGAGCACCTTACCATAAGGCAAAAGTGATAACTAAATGGCTCGGGGAACAAAACATCGACATTTTGGGTCCATGGCCAGGAAACTCCCCCAACCATTCAAACAACTGCATTAGCATGAGTAGAAAAAACGTATTACACTTACCAGTCTAAAGTGGCGTCCTCTCCTTCCAAAAACATATCTTCAGCTGTTGAGTCTAAACTATATTCACTAAATCCTCATCTACTGGTTCTGTGACACTTTCCCGGTTGATTTCTGCTATTATCTCTTCCAAATCTGTATACCTGGACTTTGATTTCGCTTTTCCAGCATTAGTAGCCATATTTTACTTTCAACATTTGCAGAAAGCATTGTTTACTAATTCGAGCTGTGCGTAACACGATGCGCCACTTCCTTGTTTAGATTTCCAATGGATACTAAACTGCATTGCGCACATGCTGAATACACAGGCTTGTCCTCAGACAAAGGACCATCTCATACTCCTGTAAACCCCAGTACATTGGCTATCTAGCTAGCTATGTTTCAAAACGATAGGTGGTCATTGGACCAAGATAGAGTCAATCAAGTGATTACCGTCCGCCTCACTGGTGCGTAATCATGTCAGTTCTCAGTGGGCTCAAATAGCTTTTGTGTAGCCTAAAAAAGTTTAGTTGCCTTCTTGAGTATCTGAGGATCGCAGAAAAACCGAACTTGACTAGGTGAAACAAGGTGTAGCGTTTATATTATGTCTAAATGTTTTGTTGCAAGTTGAATGAGTCGGAATTCAGGCGAAACGCTGTATAAAACATGGATCGTGTTAGGATATAAAAATTGATTTTATCAAACAAAACAACTTTACATTTTATCTATGGGACCCTCAGGATGACAAATCAGAGCAAGATTACTGAATGTAAGTACATTATTTACCTTCAGAGGTGAATGTACCAAACCAGTTGCCTTGATAAAAAAGTTTTGTTGTTGTGCACTATCTTCAAACAATAGCATGGTGGTATTTTTTCGCTGTAATACCTACTGTAAATTGGACACTGCAGTTAGATTAACAATAATTTAAGCTTTCTGCATATATAAGACTTGTATATGTCCGTGAAAATGTGCTTTTGTTTACAAAGTCATTATCCGTATTGAGCAACAATTGTCCCGATTTCAGGACACCCATCCAGTAGAGGTTAACCTGTCTCCTCCCCTTCATCTACACTGATTGAAGTGGATTTAACAAGTGACATCAATAAGGGATCATAGCTTTCACCTGGATTCACCTGGTCAGTCTATGTCATGGAAAGAGCAGGTGTCCTTAATGTTTTGTACACTCAGTGTATACAAATAAATGTGATGTTTGAGGCTCTCTCTCACTAATTGGATGTACAATGTACACACATAATATTATATTATGAGAGAATGTGTGGTCTCGCATTGCCATACTTCCAAAATCACTTCGTTGTCATGCCTCCCTTGGAGGCTACATGTTACGTTCGTCATTGTTTTCAGACTTGGAAGGACACATTTTGTAGAGAGTTGTTCCATTTTCTAGTTTGTAACATTGCAGAAAATGGAAGAAAACCTGGAGGAAAAATGTAATTCTGTTTTGCCAGAAGTGTGCTCTATACACAAAATCGACATACATCATATTTTGAAGGGGTTTTAATCTGCGATTTCACGGCCATCCTCACGCACTGTTGCACCTACGACCCTAATTTAGTGAGCACTATTGGAGCTCTGCCCAAGCAAGGCATTTGATTGGTTTGACGTGTTGTGAGGTGTCACTGATTTACACCGGATTCCCACCCCTATTTAGCAATTTTTTGCTATTACATTTCCTGGTTCGTGACGAGGCTAGTGAGTATGTGATACATGTTTATTTGGACATTATAGTGTCCGACTTTCGGCTGTCGCAGTTGCACCTCCCCCGACTTCACTCCTCGACTTTTGTCTACAATCAGTTGCTTTAGCCAATCTCACGTGCCCAATATCTGCGGTGCTGCTCGTGGCAACGTCATCTCATTGAGTCTATCTTTAAATTATCAAGTCAATCTCAATGTGAACCACCAGATTCGGAAGCTTGAATACCCCATTAGAAAAATTAACTTGAAAACCCCATTCGATTTTTTACCCTCCCAAAAACTAAAACTGAACATAATTCATGATGTTTATTTTGATTTTATTTTAGTTCGTTTTGGAGTTGTGAAGGAACATTTTATGTTTGTGCTTTTCTAATAACCAATTTGACTGGGTTCATGCAAGTGAGTGATTGATCATCATCCACCCTCACCTCCTGAGGCTCCTCATCATGTCAGCTGCTAGCACACACATACACACACTCTCTCTCCCTGGTCCCAGTATGGTGTATGGTGTGATGGGTGAAGGAGGTGAGAGGCTGGTGGTCAGTAAAGATGGACTCTAATAATAGTCTGTCATCGTTACAGGCCAGGCAGGAGGAATTAAGGGTCAGGAGGTCAACTCAAGTTTGCTCTCTCTCTCTCCCTCTCTCTCTCTGTCATTCACTCTCTCTTTCATTATGGCCAAGGCTCAGGGGAAAGGGAAGATAGAGATATAATTGCTGACTATTTTTGAGTTATCTATTTTTTATTTGTTAAATTTTTCTTCCACTTTGACATTAAAGAGTATTTTGAGTTCATTGTTGACAACAAATTACAATTAAATCAAATTTAATCCCACTTTTTAGCACAATAATATTTGAAGAAATACAAGGGGTATGAATACTTTTGCAAGGCACTGTATACTTATGGTGTACTTGATCACTCACAAGAAGAGTTTCATTTAAAAAAAACAATGCTTCAACTTAAAAACAACTCCAAGTGTATTTTGAATTAATATACTAAATTACAATTAAAGCATTTTAAATTAAACAACAGTTTTAATGAGTGCGTTTAAATTGAATGATATTGAACATATAGTATACTTAAAGACTGAAAAACAATTAAATTAAAGTACACTTTTAATAAGTGTATTGAAGTGTGTTGATAGCATATTTATAGTATACTAAAAGACTGAAAAAACTATTAATATAAAGTACACTTATAATAATAATAAGTGTGTTGAAGTGTAATGATATTATATTTATGGTATACTTAAGATATAATAGAAAAATAAATCTCGTATTTGAAGTATTTTATTTGAATTTTAGTATATTTAATATACTTTAGCATACATGCAATATATTAAAATATATAAAAATATTAACTTTTTCACTTTCTCAAATCATCAATAGCCTATTGTCGCATCATGCAGCTCATATATGTTTTGATTTCTAAGACATTCTAAGGTTTGTATCATTTACAACTAAAGTTGCTAAATAACTCTAAATCTAGTGTATAGGACCTTTTTCAAATGTATACGCTCAACATAGCCACTTCCTATGCACACTCTCGTTCTGGAATGGGAAAAATATCCTTTCTATTTTATTCAGATGAGTTATTATTATATATATATTATATATATTATATCAATTATATTCTTCTTACTATAAATTCATATAATATAAAATAATGGCATGGGACTTATAAGCATATCTTGTCTGCTAAATGAACAAGCCTACAGCCTATGGAATGGCACATAGCCCGATAACATACAATAGGCGAACTCATATTCTGTTCTTCTGAAAAACATTTTCTTCATATCATAATGTTTTTTATAGACCTGCCTAAAATAAATAATTAATTTATTGTAATGATGTATATTCAATTGTTTAGACTTTTTTAAATGTAGATGTTCCAAAGGCACGCATCAGCGGCTTGTATGCGAATTGTATGCATGGAGGCCTGGAGGTGCTAAACATATTAATGTTAACCTCTACGGGATCAGTGTCCCATATACGGGATGGTTGAGCTAACGTGTGCTAATGTGATTAGCATGACTGTTGTAAGTAATAGCAAACTTTCCAGGACACAGACATGTCTTATATGGGCAGAAAGCTTAAATTCTTATCAATCTAACTGCACTGTCCAATTTAAAGTAGCTATTACTGTGAAAAAATGCCATGCTGTTGTTTGAGGAGAGTGCACAAAAACAAACTTCTTTTATTTTGTTGCAACTGGTTTGATACATTCACCTCCTAAGGTAAATAATGTACTTACATTCAGTAATCTTGCTCTGATTTGTCATCCTAAGGGTCCCAGAGATAAAATGTATTATAGTTTTGTTTGATAAAATACATTTTTATATTCAAATGTAGGAACTGGGTTCTACAGTTTGAACCCCTGCTTTCTCTGGTTCCACACCCACCCTGCCCGGCAATCTAGACGTGAAAGTTAGTGTATAAGCTAATGATCCATCATGCATGAAATTCCTGGGAGTGTGTAAACTTACATTTTCTATTACCATATAATTTTTGTATGTTCTCTATAGTTATGTACTTGAAAATGTATCAATTGACCAATTCGGCACATTTGGGCAGACTTCATACAAAATAGTTAAGTATTGCAATGCATCACTGTTATATTATCTTTTACCAGATCTAATGTGTTATATTCTCCTACATTAATTTCACATTTACACAAACTTCAAAGTGTTTCCTTTCAAAGGATATCAAGAATATGCATATCCTTGCTTCAGGTCCTGAGCTACAGGCAGTTAGATTTGGGTATGTCATTTTAGGTCAAAACTGAAAAAAAAGGTCAGATCCTTAAGAGGTTAATTAATGGTACATTTCCATGACATTGGCAGTATTTTGCATGACAATAACCGTCTGACAAAATGTCATGACCACCACAGCCCTACACACAAACAAATCAACAATACACATTTGTACTGGACTTGAACAGACACAACATGCCTTGAATTATGTACAGTTGAAGTCAGAAGTTTACATCCGCCTTAGCCAAATACATTTAAACTCAGTTTTTCACAATTCCTGACAATTAATCCTAGTACAAATTCCCTGTCTTAGGTCAGTTAGGATCACCACTTTATTTTAAGAATGTGAAATGTCAGAATAATAGTAGAGAATTATTTATTTCAGCTTTTATTTCTTTCATCACATTCCCAGTGGGTCAGACGTTTACATACACTCAATTAGTATTTGGTAGCATTGCCTTTACATTTTTTAACTTGGGTCAAACGCCTTCCACAAGCTTCCCACAATAAGTTAGGTGAATTTTGGCCCATTCCTCCTGACAGAGCTGGTGTAACTGAGTCAGGTTTGTAGGCCTCCTTGCTCGCACACGCTTTTTCAGTTCTGCCCACAAATGTTCTATAGGATTGAGGTCAGGGCTTTGTGATGGCCACTCCAATACCTTGACTTTGTTGTCCTTAAGCCATTTTGCCACAACTTTGGAAGTATGCTTGGGGTCTTTGTCCATTTGGAAGACCCATTTGCGACCAAGCTTAAACTTCCTGACTGATGTCTTGAGATGTTGCTTCAATATATCCACATAATTTTCCTTCCTCATGATGCCATCTACTTTTTTAAGTGCACCAGTCCCTCCTGCAGCAAAGCACCCCCAAAGCATGATGCTGCCACCCCTGTGCTTTACGGTTGGGATGGTGTTCTTCGGCTTGCAAGCATCCAACCTTTTTCCTCCAAACATAACGATGGTCATTATGGCCAAACAGTTCTATTTTTGTTTCATCAGACCAGAGGACAATTCTCCAGAAAGTACGATCTTTGTCCCCATGTGCAGTTGCAAACCGTAGTCTGGCTTTTTAATGGCGGTTTTGGAGCAGTGGCTTCTTCCTTGCTGAGCGGCCTTTCAGGTAATGTCGATGTAGGACTCGTTTTACTGTGGATATAGATACTTTTGTACCTGTTTCCTCCAGCATCTTCACAAGGTCCTTTGCTGTTGTTATGGGATTGATTTGCACTTTTCGCACCAAAGTATGTTCATCTCCAGCAGACAGAACGCGTCTCCTTCCTGAGCGGTATGATGGCTGCGTGGTCCCATACTTGCATACTATTTGTACAGATGAACGTGGTACCTTCAGGTGTTGGAAATTGCTTCCAAGGATGAACCAGACTTGTGGATTTCAACAAAAAAAATTACGAGGTCTTGGCTGATTTCTTTTGATTTTCCCATGATGTCAAGCAAAGAGGCACTGAGTTTGAAGGTAGGCCTTGAAATACATCCACAGGTATACATCCACCTCCAATTGTAAACTTCTGACCCACTGGAATTGTGATACAGTGAATTATAAGTGAAATAATCTGTCTGTAAACAATTGTTGGAAAAATTACTAGTGTCATGCACAAAGTAGATGTCCTAACCGACTTGCAAAAACTATAGTTTGTTTACAAGAAATGTGTGGAGTGGTTGAAAAACGAGTTTAATGACTCCAACCTAAGTGTGTGTAAACTTCCGACTTCAACTGTACGTTCATGTGATGTCAAGAAAGATGTGTATTGATTTGTATGTGTATTTGTGTAACTTTATCTTAATGATATTTATGATCGTTTCCATGGCAATGAGGAGACTCTGTGATTGGCTCATGCCTTTGATGAGACATGGGTAGTATTCATTAGGGCCCATCATAGTAAAATATTTTGTGACGAAAACCAAAAGGAGTGTTTCTTATTGGACAAGGTATTCCCTCCGTGTTCCCTCCCTGACTTATTGGTCTGTTTTCTTTCGTTTAGTAGCTAATGAATATGACCTATGTGATCGAGCCATTCCTTCAAGGTCTTCACTAGTTGAAATGCTCATTTTGGTATGAAGTTTAGAGGTGAAACGTGCTCACGGCCCTCCGCAATCATCTGAATGAACCTGAGTCATCCCTGGCCCTGAGATTGACCTCTTGACCCCTACCCTCTACCACTGGAGAGGTCTTATGGACAAAGGTCACTCGCTCTTGATGGGCTGGAGGCTCTGCTTGATTTGACCTGACATGACATATTCTAAAGTATATTGTACATACATTTATATTACATATGTGGTCATATACAGTGAGGGAAAAAAGTATTTAGTCAGCCACCAATTGTGCAAGTTCTCCCACTTAAAAAGATGAGAGAGGCCTGTAATTTTCATCATAGTTACACGTCAACTATGACAGACAAATTGAGATTTTTTTTCTCCAGAAAATCACATTGTAGGATTTTTAATGAATTTATTTGCAAATTATGGTGGAAAATAAGTATTTGGTCACCTACAAACAAGCAAGATTTCTGGCTCTCACAGACCTGTAACTTCTTCTTTAAGAGTCTCCAATGTCCTCCACTCGTTACCTATATTAATGGCACCTGTTTGAACTTGTTATCAGTATAAAAGACACCTGTCCACAACCTCAAACAGTCACACTCCAAACACCACTATGGCCAAGACCAATGAGCTGTCAAAGGACACCAGAAACAAAATTGTAGACCTGCACCAGGCTGGGAAGACTGAATCTGCAATAGGTAAGTAGCTTGGTTTGAAGAAATCAACTGTGGGAGCAATTATTTGGAAATGGAAGACATACAAGACCACTGATAATCTCCCTCGATCTGGGGCTCCAGGCAAGATCTATCCCCGTGGGGTCAAAATGATCACAAGAACGGTGAGCAAAAATCCCAGAACCACACGGGGGGACCTAGTGAATGACCTGCAGAGAGCTGGGACCAAAGTAACAAAGCCTACCATCAGTAACACACTACGCCGCCAGGGACTCAAATCCTGCAGTGCCAGACGTGTCCCCCTGCTAAGCCAGTACATGTCCAGGCCCGTCTGAAGTTTGCTAGAGTGCATTTGGATGATCCAGAAGAGGAATGGGAGAATGTCATATGGTCAGATGAAACCAAAATATAACTTTTTGGTAAAAACCCAACTTGTCATGTTTGGAGGACAAAGAATACTGAGTTGCATCCAAAGAACACCATACCTACTGTGATGCATGGGGGTGGAAACATCATGCTTTGGGGCTGTTTTTCTGCAAAGGGACCAGGACGACTGATCCGTGTAAAGGAAAGAATGAATGGGGCCATGTATCGTGAGATTTTGAGTGAAAACCTCCTTCCATCAGCAAGGGCATTGAAGATGAAATGTGGCTGGGTCTTTCAGCATGACAATGATCCCAAACACACCGTCCGGGCAACGAAGGAGTGGCTTCGTAAGAAGCATTTCAAGGTCCTGGAGTGGCCTAGCCAGTCTCCAGATCTCAACCCCATAGAAAATCTTTGGAGGGAGTTGAAAGTCTGTGTTGCCCAGCGACAGCCCCAAAACATCACTGCTCTAGAGGAGATCTGCATGGAGGAATGGGCCAAAATAACAGCAACAGTGTGTGAAAACCTTGTGAAGACATACAGAAAACGTTTGACCTGTGTCATTGCCAACAAAGGGTATATAACAAAGTATTGAGAAACTTTTGTTATTGACCAAATACTTATTTTCCACCATAATTTGCAAATAAATTAATTGAAAATCCTACAATGTGATTTTCTGGATTTTTTTTCTCTCATTTTGTCTGTCATAGTTGACGTGTACCTATGATGAAAATTACAGGCCTCTCTCATCTTTTTAAGTGGGAGAACTTGCACAATTGGTGGCTGACTAAATACTTTTTTCCCCCACTGTATGGGATTATATATTTTATATAAAAATCCCTCCTTCTCTATTGGATCAACAGATTGTTTCAGATGGCCCAGTAATACTGTAATAATACTGTAGTAATACCACAGTCTGTGTCGTTATATATCTGTGTTCTTATACAATGATACAATGATACATCTGATGAAATTCACTTATGTGTGAACAAATATGCTATGGTATAAGCAGATGTCATTATACATTACAGCATCCATATCACTATCCACCATAATGCCACTTTGCAGCTGATTTGATGCATTAATCCAAAGCTACTTACAATACAGTAAGTGCATACCATTTGAGTTAGTTTATGCATGTGATATTTTTATTTATTTCACCTTTATTTAACCAGGTAAGCCAGTTGAGAACAAGTTCTCATTTACAACCGAGACCTGGCCAAGATAAAGCAAATTTAACCCACAACCTTTGCACTGCTAACGCCATGTTCTTACCAAATGTGTGTACATATTTGTGTATTTGCCTTACAGAGCCTAAAGATCATTCCCTAGGTGATGATGAGAGGCGATGTTGTGATTGGTTCATTCTTCTGACATCTGCACTAGTTGAGGTGGTCATTACGACATCAATGAACATACTTAAAATTCAACAAGCTACCCAGTGAGTACAACTGGTCGAAAATACATAATTTCAACCAGTTTTGTCATTGAAATTACGTATTTTCTACCATTTTGCTCACTAGTAAACAGCCCAAATGTTGCCATTATGAAAACAATTTTAGCGGTGCATTCAAACACTAATAACCACTATTAAAAAAGAGAGAGCTAGAGAGAGAATAGAGGTTGTTCTCCCACAACCTCTACTATCCCCACAACTCCCACACACCTCCCATGGGGGCACTTGCATAACCAGCCAACACACCAGGGAGGGGAGGGGGGAGGAGGGAACAAATTACAGCAGCCTCATTAACCTCACCCCTGAGAGAGAGCGAGGGGTAGGACTGGGTGGTAAACCATAAAAAACGATATACCAGTATTAATTTACGGAGCGGTTTGGATTTTAACTTTCCCTATAACGGTATTTTAATGTTTTATATGTTACATTTACAAATTAAACTGTCATTCAGAGAGATGCGCATTGCCTGTTGACGTAAACGAATGCATGTGAAAAACAGACAATGAGTGAAAAAGACATGATGGAGGATGAGGACAGTCATAAACCCCTTTTACGTTATCGAGCAAATTTAGAAGGAATGTCAACGGAACTTGTAGAGACATAAGAAGCAAAATTAGTTTTCCATTAAAATAATTATTGCGAGCTAATGTGACGTACTAAAGGAATTTGCGTATGTCTGAAGATAAAATATAATTTGCGCATATTAATCTTGCCAGATAATTTCCATCAATGGATGTTTATTTAACTCGTTTGACTGCTATCGATTATAAATAAATCAATTTTGCACATGTGCACATCTATAGATAAATCCAATAGGAGAGTTTAAGTGGTTAAAGTTGGATAGAGGGTCTCCAAATCTCTGCGCAAGGAACACTTGGACAAACTTCAAAAAATGAATATTATTTTCTGGAAGTACTTTCCACTAGGCACAGACGTCAGTTCAACGTCTAGTTTTGATTTAGATTTTTGGTTGAGTTGTCAACTAACGTGAAATCAAAAAAAAAAAATCACCATATCATTGGATTTATGTTAAAAGTTGGGTGATGTTGATGACTTTTTCAAATCCAATCAGTTTTCCACCTTGATTAAACGTTTTGTGACATGACGTGGAAACATAATAATAATATGACATTTAGCAGACGCTTTTATCCAAAGCGACTTACAGTCATGTGTGCATACATTTGTACGTATGGGTGGTCCCGGGGATCGAACCCACTACCCTGGCTTTACAAGCGCCATGCTCTACCAATTGAGCTACAGAGGACCACCAACAACGTTGATTCAACCAGTTTTTGCCCAGTGGGATGTGAGGGAGTTCCAAAACTTCAATTTCAGATTTCCACTCGCGCAGCGCTCAAGATCCAACAACTGAGCATGCGTAAAACTTAACTCACTCGATACAGTTCTTCATAAACAAAGTCGTCAATAGAATGGAGTTAAAACCAACTCTTCTGAGCAAATTTATCTAATGCGCTCTAGTGCGACTTTATGGTTTTCCGGTGTGTTTGTTTCTGTTATTGATGGCCATCAGTTCTAGAAAGTTTTTTTTTTTTTCTGGAACAAGGGTTATAGTGCTGTTGAAGGGACTCAGACTTACTTCCAAGGCAAGTGAAGAATTTGTGCCTAAGAAATGTGCTACGTCGATAGTGTGGACATGGTTTGGTTTTAAGAAAACTGACACAGAACAGCAAACATAATTCACCGCAAAAGGAGAAAACACATGTAACCTCTTCAGCCACCTAAAAACCTGCCATGTGTTCAAATATGGCGAAGGTATGAAGATCCCCCGGTGCCAGGCCTAAAACTACATCAAGTTTGAACCAAAGTGCATTGGCCGCATCATTTTCCAGGGAATGCCCTTGGAGGGACATTACAGAATCAATCACGTTACACATCAAGGACATGGTCCCCATTCAGACGGTGGATAAGGAGGGATTTAAAAGAATGTGCAAAACATGTGGACATCAAAATAACTTTTTATAGAGTTATACTGCCACCAAACTAGGCCCTGTACTGAACGTCCTCTTATGGTTCTGAGGTTAACGTCAGGTTTTAATGTTCCTAGAACGTTCTCAGAACGTCAGTGGGATGATTTCTTGCCGAAACCCTTAAAGCGACCTAATGGGAACGTTGTTTAATGTCCTTAGGCCTTCCCCTGTTTACTGGGGTGGAACAAATAGAGTACATTTACATCACTACATCTCAATTTCAAAATAGTCTCTGTATTTGCCTTTCTCTGTAAGAAACATTCAAATAGATAATTAATATAGGCCTGTATTCATAAAGTTTCTAAGAGTAGAAGTGCTGATCTAGGATCTTTTCACCCCTGTTCATATATCTTATTCATTATGACGTAAAAGGCTAAACTGATCCTAGATCAGCGCTCCTACTCTGGTCCGTGAAGCATGCCTAATATCTGGATGATGCTATGCAGAGGACAGTGGAGGGTTGGCTTGACTAGGATGGGGGAGGGAAGTGGGTAGGCTGGGGATGGGGGAAGGGGTGTTAAAGGGAAACTCCACTACTTTTAACATATGGGTTGTTATTATGAAGTATTTAGTGATGTCCTACACAGTTGTAATGTCATTTTATTATTTCATTTCTATTGACTGTTTCGTGATGAGCAAAACCGGAAATTACTTCTCTGTAACGTTTTCAAGTAGAATCCTTGAGATGACAAACAAATAAATTATGGACAGTCATTATATATAACACGTCTGTAGTTTTCTGATCATATTGGAATTCCATGCTAAATGTTGCTCTGGTTGTCTTCGTCTAACAACATGTGTAAATATTTGAAATAGGCACTCAAAAACCTATATAATGCTATTTATATTCAGCTTACTCCAATTTCTTTCTGTTGTTCAAGGCTCAAACTCCCATGATTCCATTCGGCAAAACCACTCCCCCCATCACTGACGAAGTTGCAGTGCCTACATTGTTGTTGGATGGTTGCTTGGACAGTCGCTAAGGCTTTATTTGGCTGTTATGGTTGAAAACACTTTTTTTATGATGCAGCAGGGTTAGCTACTTAGTTAGCTAGCGTTGCTAATGTTATTACCAAAGATACAAGCTTCAATTATGAGAGACTAGGATTCTGTAGTGATTTGCCTGTAAATTTCATAATAAAAGTTGTGTTCTAACAGGCCTACATGTTATTTGGACTGTTGTTTAAGACCGTCGCCTGTTATTGGCTGTTATTGTTGCAAACACTATTATTTTGGATGTAGCAGTCGGGCTAGCTAGCGTGCTAGCTAACCATTAGATACAGAAACTTATGGTTAGCATTCGTTAGCGTCTAAATATGAATTTTGTTTTTATGTAGTGCAGTTGATTGGTGACAATGACATTCACATATATTCAGCATGATATTCATGCAAGCATTATAATATGATTACAACCCCAAAGGTAGTGTGGTGCCAGGAAAATAACCTCTCACTCAACGTCAACAAAACAAAGGAGATGATCGTGGACTTCAGGAAACAGCAGAGGGTGCACCCCGCTATCCACATTG
Source organism: Coregonus lavaretus (assembly GCF_964263955.1). Classification (NCBI taxonomy): domain Eukaryota; kingdom Metazoa; phylum Chordata; class Actinopteri; order Salmoniformes; family Salmonidae; genus Coregonus; species Coregonus lavaretus. The sequence goes on from NW_028156815.1 coordinate 17,181, forward strand.
ACGGGACCGCAGTGGAGAAGGTGGAAAGCTTCAAGTTCCTTGGCGTACACATCACTGACAAACTGAAATGGTCCACCCACGCAGACAGTGTGGTGAAGAAGGCGCAACAGAGCCTCAAACTACCCGCCCTCCAAGACACCTACAGCACCCGATGTCACAGGAAGGCCAAAAAGATAATCAAGGAAATCAACCACCCGAGCCACTGCCTGTTCACCCCACTATCCTCCAGTAGGCGAGGTCAGTACAGGTGCATCAAAGCTGGGACCGAGAGAATGGAAAACAGCTTCTAGCTCAAGGCCATCAAACTGTTAAATAGCCATCACTAGCACATTAGAGGCTGCTGCTGCCTATTGCAATCACTGGCCACTTTAAGAAATGGAACACTAGGCACATTAATAATGTGTACATATCTTGCACTGCTCATCTCATATGTATATACTGTATTCTATTCTATAATATTCTACTGTATCTCAGTCCATGCCGCTCTGTCATTGCTTGTCCATATATGTATATATTCTTAAATTCCATTCCTTACTAGATTTGTGTGTATAGGGTATATGTTGTGAAATTGTTAGACATTACTTGTTAGATATTACAGCTCTGTCAGAGCTAGAAGCACAAGCATTTCTCTACACCCGCAATAACATCTGATAAACACGTGAATGTGACAAATACAATTTGATTTGATTTGATATGCAGTGGGGGAAAAAAGTATTTAGTCAGCCACCAATTGTGCAAGTTCTCCCACTTAAAAAGATGAGAGAGGCCTGTAATTTTCATCATAGGTACACGTCAACTATGACAGACAAAATGAGAAAAAAAAATCCAGAAAATCACATTGTAGGATTTTTAATGAATTTATTTGCAAATTATGATGGAAAATAAGTATTTGGTCAATAACAAAAGTTTCTCAATACTTTGTTATATACCCTTTGTTGGCAATGACACAGGTCAAACGTTTTCTGTAAGTCTTCACAAGGTTTTCACACACTGTTGCTGTTTTTTTGGCCCATTCCTCCATGCAGATCTCCTCTAGAGCAGTGATGTTTTGGGGCTGTCGCTGGGCAACACGGACTTTCAACTCCCCTCCAAAGATTTTCTATGGGGTTGAGATCTGGAGACTGGCTAGGCCACTCCAGGACCTTGAAATGCTTCTTACGAAGCCACTCCTTCATTGCCCGGGCGGTGTGTTTGGGATCATTGTCATGCTGAAAGACCCAGCCACGTTTCATCTTCAATGCCCTTGCTCATGGAAGGAGGTTTTCACTCAAAATCTCACGATACATGGCCCCATTCATTCTTTCCTTTACACGAATCAGTCGTCCTGGTCCCTTTGCAGAAAAACAGCCCCAAAGCATGATGTTTCCACCCCCATGCTTCACAGTAGGTATGGTGTTCTTTGGATGCAACTCAGCATTCTTTGTCCCCCAAACACGACGAGTTGAGTTTTTACCAAAAAGTTATATTTTGGTTTCATCTGACCATATGACATTCTCCCAATCCTCTTCTGGATCATCCAAATGCACTCTAGCAAACTTCAGACGGGCCTGGACCTGTACTGGCTTAAGTAGGGGGACACGTCTGGCACTGCAGGATTTGAGTCCCTGGCGGCATAGTGTGTTACTGATGGTAGGCTTTGTTACTTTGGTCCCAGCTCTCTGCAGGTCATTCACTAGGTCCCCCCGTGTGGTTCTGGGATTTTTGCTCACCGTTCTTGTGATCATTTTGACCCCACGGGGTGAGATCTTGCGTGGAGCCCCAGATCGAGGGAGATTATCAGTGGTCTTGTATGTCTTCCATTTCCAAATAATTGCTCCCACAGTTGATTTCTTCAAACCAAGCTGCTTACCTATTGCAGATTCAGTCTTCCCAGCCTGGTGCAGGTCTACAATTTTGTTTCTGGTGTCCTTTGACAGCTCTTTGGTCTTGGCCATAGTGGAGTTTGGAGTGTGACTGTTTGAGGTTGTGGACAGGTGTCTTTTATACTGATACAAGTTCAAACAGGTGCCATTAATACAGGTAATGAGTGGAGGACAGAGGAGCCTCTTAAAGAAGAAGTTACAGGTCTGTGAGAGCCAGAAATCTTGCTTGTTTGTAGGTGACCAAATACTTATTTTCCACCATAATTTGCAAATAAATTCATTACAAATCCTACAATGTGATTTTCTGGAGTTTTTTTCTCTCAATTTGTCTGTCATAGTTGACGTGTACCTATGATGAAAATTACAGGCCTCTCATCTTTTTAAGTGGGAGAACTTGCACAGTTGGTGGCTGACTAAATACTTTTTTCCCCACTGTATTACCTTGATTAACTGGTGCCCCCGCACATTGACTCTGTACCGGTACCCTCTGTGTATAGCCTCCCTACTGTTATTCTATTGTTCTGCTGCTCTTTAATTATTTGCTATTTTGTATTTTTTACTTATCTATTTTTTACTTAACACTTTTTTTTCTTTTCTTAAAAACGGCATTGTTGGTTAAGGGCTTGTAAGTAAACATTTCACTGTAAGATCTACAGCTATTGTATTCGGCGCATGTGGCAAATAACATTTTATTTTATTTGATGACGCAACGTTCACCTGCAAATCCTCTTGCTCTTCCCAGTTCATAACGGTTGATGAGAAAGCACAATTATACACGGTAGGTTGAGTCATGAAATCATATTTCGTAAGCAATATGTTGTTGGTGGTGTGTTTGATAATTGTATAATTGACCATTTGGCGGCCTTAATGCAGGTCACCTGAGGGTGCTTGAGGAAAAGCAACTTTGTTGTGGACTTAATGTGTTATGAAAGTCATTGGTAACTAAGCTAGCTAGCAAATGGTAGTCACTTTTACTAGCTAGCTAACGAGCGAGCTCGTGTCTGTGTTAAGTTTTGTAAGGGTAGTTCTGACATTGTCAACTAAGTCAGTGTATTTTCTCCCGTTTCATTTTGTTTAAAAAAAAGTGTAATGTGCAAGTGGCTATTGGATAAGTTTGTTTTATGCTGACATTGTGTCTTGGGATGGTGGCTAGCTACTTCTAACGGTTAGCTATTATTATTAGTAAGGTTATTTTCTTTCTTTGTCATAGTAATTGTGTTAGCGATAATGCTAGCTAATGTTGAATAGTACCTGGTAATCACTTCTGAACATTATGAACATTTTACTGGCCTCAACATTGAAAGTAACTTTTTTAACATTTTATCCCCAGCATTGTTTAAGTGAATTCACTCAACACCTGAAGGTTGGACTTTTTTATTTTACCGCTGCTGGTAAGTCATTCTAAGAATAGAGACTGGTATAAGGTTCATGTTAATATTGTTGGGTGTCACAATATTCAACATAATTGGTTGTGATAGTCAGCAAATCACAAATGTACCACTAATACAACTAACCTTATGTGTCACAGTCCATTCTATGCATCACAGTCAAATTCTAATCATAATTTAGAGGTTTGCTAGATTGGCATTCTGTATTTCTCCCAGAGGTAACGTTATTTAGACAGGCCTAATGTGACTAGTAAAGTCCTTGTCTTTTGTTTTTCCAGAATTGCAATGAAAGTGAAAATGCAAAGATTGCGGGAGGCATTTTTCAAGAAGATCAGAACTGCTCAAGCATTATAAACTTAGTCATAGGCATTATGGATGGGGCCAATCATACCCATGTACAGTGGCTTGCGAAAGTATTCACCCCCCTTGGCATTTTTCCTATTTTGTTGTCTTACAACCTGGAATTAAAATAGATTTTTGGGGGGTTTGTATCATTTGATTTACACAACATGCCTACCACTTTGAAGATGCATAATATGTTTTATTGTGAAACAAACAAGAAATAAGACAAAAAAACAGAAAACTTGAGCGTGCATAACTATTCACCCCCCCCAAAGTCAATACTTTTTAGAGCTGCAAGTCTCTTGGGGTATGTCTCTATAAGCTTGGCACATCTAGCCACTGGGAGTTTTGCCCATTCTTCAAGGTAAAACTGCTCCAGCTCCTTCAAGTTGGATGGGTTCCCCTGGTGTACAGCGATCAATTGGATTGAGGTCTGGGCTTTGACTAGGCTATTCCAGGACATTTAAATTTTTCTCCTTAAACCTCTTGAGTGTTGATGGCCAAAAAGCTCAAAAGAAAAGTCTCATCTGACCAGAGTACCTTCTTCCGTATGTTTGGGGAGTCTCCCACATGCCTTTTCGCGAACACCAAACGTGTTTGCTTATTTCTTTCTTTAAGCAATGGCTTTTTTTCTGGCCACTCTTCCATAAAGCCCAGCTCCGTGGAGTGCATGGCTTAAAGTGGTCCTATGGACAGATACTCCAATCTCTGCTGTGGAGTTTTGCAGCTCCTTCAGGGTTATCTTTGGTCTCTTTGTTGCCTCTCTCGATTAATGCCCTCCTTGCCTGGTCCGTGAGTTTTGGTGGGCGGCCCTCTCTCGGCAGGTTTGATGTGGTGCCGTATTCTTGCCATTTTTTTATAATGGATTTAATGGTGCTCCGTGGGATGTTCAAAGTTTCTGATATTTTTTTATAACCCAACCCTGATCTGTACTTTTCCACAACTTTGTCCCTGACCTGTTTGGAGAGCTCCTTGGTCTTCATGGTGCCGCTTGCTTGGTGGTGCCACTTGCTTAGTGGTGTTGCAGACTCTGGGGCCTTTCAGAACAGGTGTGTATATATACTGAGATCATGTGACAGATCATGTGACACTTAGATTGCACACAAGTGGACTTTATTTAACTAATTATGTGACTTCTGAAGGTAATTGGTTGCACCAGATCTTATTTAGGGGCTTCATAGCAAAGGGGGTAAATACATGTGCACGCACCACTTTTCTGTTAGTTATTTTTTAGAAATATTTGAAACAAGTTTTATTTTTTTTTCACTTCACCAATTTGGACTCTTTTGTGTATGTCCATTACATGAAATCCAAATAAAAATCCATTTAAATTACAGGTTGTAATGCAACAAAATAGGAAAAAGGCCAAGGGGGATGAATACTTTTGCAAGGCATTGTATATATGAAGTGAATGTAGACCCTGGATTTGAGAATGAAAGTTCTGAAGACTTAGCAAAAGATATTGAACTTAAAATTGCTTCAGTCCTTCTTAAGTTAGAAAACAATTTATTGTATCCAGTGCAGCCATAGATGAGCTCCTGCAGGAGTTTCAATATTTGCTCAGTTCTGTATCTTTGCCTATTACACAGAAGACTATAAACAAAATAATACAGGATAACTGTTGCCATGTCGAGCAATCAGTTGTTCAAGAGCTAGCCCTCTTTGATGGTGTATTTTTCAAAGAAATGAATTGCTATCCAAACAGGATAGTATCTCGTTGATATTATATATTGACGACTTTGAAATGTACAATCCCCTCGGTACGTCTAGAAAGAAACATAACATCTTTGGCGTTTATTGGAATTTGAGTAATTTGCAGCCAGGTTGTCAGTCCACTTTGTCGTCTATATATTTGGCTGCTTTAATCAAAAGTAATGATGTGAAGTGCTATGGTTATGCAAAAGTTTTAGAACCTCTGATTAGTGATCTTGTACATTTAGAACAGAATGGGGTCTTTGTCTCGAAGTTGGGCAGAACATTGAAAGGCACAGTTCAGTGTGTTGTCGCAGACAACCTTGGTGCACACGTTATTGCAGGATTTGTTGAGAATTTCACAGGGGCGTACACCTGTAGATTATGCACTGTAGAGAAGTTAGAATATCAGACAAAATAAGTTAGAAGTGGAGCTTTCTATCTAAGAACTAAGGAAATTAATGCAGGTCACCTGAGGGTGCTTGAGGAAAAACAACTGTCCAGAAAAAACAGTGTTTTGTCAAAGCACCTCTCCTATTTTGATGTGACCACTGATTTTCCTCCAGATACTGTTCATGATCTCTTTGAAGGCATTGTCCCTTTTGAGCTTGCACTGTGCCTCAATGTATGCATCACACTTCACTTTATCCACTTTGAACGAGGCAATAATAACTGTTCCTTTAAAGTGGACTGACAAAACTAATTGGCCTCATCCTGTGCCACTTACTTTTGGATGAAGAAAAACTGTTGGAGGAAATGCCCATGAGAACTGGAGTCTGCTGAGATTTGTACCTTTTTTGATTGGGCAGAGCGTTCCCTTTGAGGAATCAGCTTGGCAAATCTTAACAGACCTAAAGGACATAGTGGACCTTGTAGTTACACCTATTCATACTGAGGAATCCAATGCATATCTTGACTTTAAAATCTCAGAACACAGAATAAAATTTAAAGTGGTTTTCCCTGACTCTGACCTTAAGCCTAAACACCATTTCTTAGAACATTATCCACTATTGATACGCCAGTTTGGACCACTAGTTGGACTATGGACAATGCGTTTTGAAGCCAAACATAGCTTTTTTAAGAAAGTTGTAAGACACACCAGCTGCTTCAAAAATTTGCTCCTTTCGGTCTCAGAGAGACATCAGTATTAGATGGCATATCATTTACACACATGTAGCCTTCTCAAACCTTTGTTGGAAGTGACAAATGTTTCAACTATTCACACTGATGTTCTAAAAGAGGAAATCTCAAATGTTCTGAGACGGAACTACTCAAATGTGGACATAGTATGCCTAGCTAAAAGTGTGACACACAATGGAGTTAACTACAGGGATGGCATGATTTTGGCTCACTCAGGGGACTGCCAGAGTTTAGTGAAATCATTAACATGATAATATTGCAGGAGAAGTTGATCTTCATTGTCAGGAGGCTTTGCGGGTGGTATATTGAACACTACAGAGCATATGACCTTAAAATGTTGCCCAATAAGGAAGTGTAACTTGTAGAGCAACATTGTAGAGCCACAAGAACTCAAAGATGTATACCCGCTAGCAGACTACAGAATAAGATGGATGCGTCTCGTCACAGTGAAAAGATACATACATGTTTAAAGGTTAGACTGGTGAACGTAATAGTAATTCATCATATTCAATTGAGCCCTACATTGTATTGAGTTTAAAGCCACATTGATAGATGTATAAAACTAAGTAAAATAATGTGTCCTTGCTCTCTTTTTCAGTTCAACATGGCTGGAACCAAGCCCGCAAGATGTCTGGGGAGAACAACTCTGAAAAACTTGCCCTCCAAAATGGCATACCAGAGTTCTTGGATGACCTGCTCGAAACGATCAAAAGTGTCTTTGGGTTAAAAGGCAGCATTAGACTGCAATATATGGACCAAGATTTTGGCAACGAGTTCTTCAATTTGACTTCTACCTCTGAACTCAGGGATTTGGGGACAGTAAAGGTGATTCAGCAGCACACTAACCCAACTTTGACCAGTACCCCTGTTGAGACTGCATCTCACTCAACCTCACATGGCTCTGATGACAGCATTTCCATAGTATCAGATGACACTCTGATCCTGTCATCCTCTGAGTCTGTGATGTCCCGATCAGAACAGTGTCCAAAGGACTTTCTGATTCCACGCTTCTCATACGACACTGAGATCCAACTCGAGAGGGCAAATGCTGAGTACCAGGTTAGCCAAACAATGCTGACTGTCAGCTCCAAGATTAAGTCTGATATACTGGATAAACTAGCAGAGGAAATCTTCAAATACAAGGCCTACTCAGAAGAATTAGACTTCTGTGCTGTTTCAGAGGCCTTAATCAGTATGCATCCTTGTTTGAAAGAGCCTGGCTCCTTCAATGGCTGCTACGGCTGGAAACAAAGACTGAAGCACAAAATGGGAAACTACAGGACCCAGCTCAAATCACACGGGTGTCCTGAGCTCTCAGTTAACTCATTGATATTCAAAGCAACTGAAGATGCTTTCCCTGCTAAAATGGTGAAGAAGCCAAAACGAGCTGAGGCTAACTTCTACCCATCCTTGCCAATTGGTGAAACTCCCGAAAACCTTGAAAAAGAGAGACTTTAACTTCTTAAAGAGATTAGAAAAAGGAACAATGAGAGGACAGTCGCGGACAAAATGGCTCAGACATTTGCTTACAGACGTCAGGAGGTGGTGAACAAGGACCCGAGGATTGCAGACGTCAAGGCCAGATGGCCTGCTCTGTTCCAACAGAAAGAGGTAAAATGAGAGGATGTAGAAGTGACTGGTTTTAGGTACAGCTATGATACCTTGGTCACAATTTGGGAAGGTTGAGAGAAGATAGATGATGTAGGTGATATTTATTGACACGTGGAGGTTGTTTTAGTGATCCCCTCCCCTCCCCTGCCCTGCTGTCTTATGTTTCAGATCAATGCTGAGTTCTTGAGGCTCATGACTGTTCCCCTGGAATCAAAGTTCATGGCCCAGTTAGACATGCTTTCAACTCAGCTGATTAGAGTAATCCGAGCCAAAGGAGGAGCAACTCGGGAAAAGACCACTGAAATCATGCAGATTTTAGATCAGGTGCATCTATCACATTTGTGTGTGTTTGTATCTACAACAGAGCTAAACGTGATTCATTAAGAGAGAGAGATGGAGCAGGTGAACTTCAGGTGAGTGGGAATATGAAAATTGATCAAGATTGTGTTTTCCCAGATGGAAGACATTAATATTAGAAGGGAGTGTGTCCTGAAGGCCCTGGGAGAAGATGAGAAGGACCTGATCAAGGAATACTTGGTACTTAGTTTCTGTCAGCATGTCCTGTGCCGATTATATATTTATTTAGATTACAGAAAAAGCTGAGTGAATGGTGTCCTTTTAACATTTTGTTTTTATATTTGTGTTATGTTGCCTTCTGTAGGTCATCCAGGCTGATGAGGCTCAGAGGGATTTGGAGAAGCTCCCTATGGCAGTCTTTGTCATTCGTAAGGAAGGTGAAGGACTACTGCATCCACCAGAAGACATCGGCATAGTCATCGAAGGAGTGGAGGTGGTGAATGAACTGAGTTCAGTCGCATCTGCTTGTGCCTTACTTCTGGGTTTGATGTATGTACTCAACTTGGTTTATCCAAAGCCACTTCGTTTCACTTTTGAAGTGTTACAGAAAGTCCTAATGCAGCTTGATTTACACAAAATGTCTCCAAAAGTGCAGAATCTTTGTTGCAAACTGCAAGGCTAACAGTTATCAACACCACATTGTTGATAGTGTTTCTCTTATGGTTTATGTTGTTTACAGATTTGACACTTAACTGGATTTTGTTTCAGATTTGAGTTCATTTGAGTGTGGCAAGGAAGTTCCAGGTAACTCCTAACATAAATAAACCATTCAAAGTTCAAATATGTCTCTAAATAGTTTGGTTTATTCATACAGGTTGCCAGAAGATTGGAAAAAAGTGTTATGGACAGACAAATCGAAGTTTGAGGTGTTTGGATCACAAAGAAGAACATTTGTGAGACACAGACCAAATGAAAAGATGCTGGAGGAGTGCTTGATGCCATCTGTCAAGCATGGTGGAGGCAATGTGATGGTCTGGGGGTGCTTTGGTGGTGGTAAAGTGGGAGATTTGTACAGGGTAAAAGGGATCTTGAAGAAGGAAGGCTATCACTCCATTTTGCAACGCCATGCCATACCCTGTGGACGGCGCTTGATTGGAGCCAATTTCCTCCTACAACAGGACAATGACCCAAAACACAGCTCCAAACTATGCAATAACTATTTAGGGAAGAAGCAGTCAGCTGGTATTCTGTCTATAATGGAGTGGCCAGCACAGTCACCGGATCTCAACCCTATTGAGCTGTTGTGGGAGCAGCTTGACCGTATGATACGTAAGAAGTGCCCATCACGCCAATCCAACTTGTGGGAGGTGCTTCAGGAAGCATGGGGTGAAATCTCTTCAGATTACCTCAACAAACTGACAACTAGAATGCCAAAGGTCTGCAAGGCTGTAATTGCTGCAAATGGAGGATTCTTTTGACGAAAGCAGTTTGAAAGACACAATTATTATTTCAATTAAAAATCATTATTTCTAACTTTGTCAATGACTACATCTCCTATGCATTTTGCTATATTTCCTATTCAAACTCATTTCATGTATTTTTTTTTGGGAAAACAAGTTCATTTCTAAGTGACCCCAAACTTTTGAATGGTAGTGTATATGTATTTTTTTTTTAGGAAATCAGTCGGAGTCTCAACTTACTGTTGAGATTTAGAATAGTAGAATACCCAAGGTGCAAGATGAGTAGAACTGCCTGAAATGTGTTATAACATTTCAACATTTTCTCTCCGCCCCATGGCAAAATGTGTAGAACTGCAGAAATCTTGCATTAAAACAGCAAAGATGTCTCTCTGCCTCATGGAAAGATGAGTAGAATTGCATGAAATGTGTTATAAAATTGCCAAATCCAACCAAATCTTGCTTAGGGACCCCAAAAGGCTAGAGCCAGCCCTGAATACAGTCTCCATGAACGCAGGAACATTGCCTTCAAATTTAAATTGCGCCATGGTGCTGAACTTCTGCAATAAGGATTGAATCGGGCCCTTACACACACACAGTGTGGTTAAGGTTAGGGTTAAGGTTTAAGATTGTATGACTTTGTGGCTGTGCCAGCTAGTGACCACACTGCAGAGCTGCCTCCACGGCAAGATTCATGACAATAAATGCCAACATGCATTACAATATGTAATAATGAATCTTAGTATTCTAGAAGAATGTGTAAAATGAAAGGAAAACTTAACATGATGAACAGGAATTATATTTACTCTTCACCGGTGGCCAATAAGATCTGTCTGAAAACCACACCCCTAATACGCCATGCCTCCTGAAAATAACCAGAGGATTACATAAAAAAATACACAGCTGCTAGGTCAACCCAGCATGTAAGTAAAACATACCCAATTGATGGTTAAATTAACATGTTTGGGTAATCCCAACAAAACAACATGTTGGGTTATTAATTCAACCCACTGGGCACAGAAGTCAATTCACATTGGTTCAACGTAATTTCATTGAAATTAAGTGGAAACAACGTTGATTCAACCAGTTTGTGCCACTTGGGAACCCAACTGGCTGGGTCAAAATAACACAGCATGTGTTCTGTCCAATAATTACCAGTGCTGGGTTACCAAATAACACAAATTGGGTTGTTTTTAACCAAGTATTTTTTTGTGTAAACACACACAAACACACACACGCACAGACATACTTGTTGTGGAGGAGACTGAGTCAGATTGCCATGCAGAATATCAATGAGTCATCAGAGATTAACATGTCACTGTGTCAATAAGGGGAGCGGCACAGGGCAGCAGCGCAATATGTTGGAGGAGGATTTAACCTCTTCAATCTCTAACCCTCATCCTTCTTCTTCTTCCTCACAAAATCCTCCTCTTGTTCAATAAATCACGGTCAATGTCGGTGTTTTGGAAAGAAATCTCTTCATGGAGAGAACTCCAAAATTGCCCATTTCACACTATCGGGCCGTCTCGATCAGTATTATACTTTGCGGTACTGGTTCCGATATGTCCTGTTCCCATTGTCCTTTTGATATGAAAGGTCTGCCTAGGGCTGTTGTGGTGACCATATTACTGCCACACCTGCAGTCATGAGTCATCACCGCAGTAAATGTCCATGGGACCATATTAGAGTTTATTTATAGGCTTATGAGCCCAAGCCGAAAACATTACCTTAATTAAAATTATATGATTGTGCGGTTATACAATACATATCCTACAGCATATTAGGCATGGCAGAAAAACATAAAATAAAACTGATTTAAGATGTCTTTGGTACATAACTGGTCTAGCCTATACTCCAAAATTAAACAAATTCTAGCAATCACCTTTGAGTGTGGACTGTATTATTATTCATACTGGATGGACTGGTTACCATATGCTACACTCCAAATGTTCTATCCATGAGTCTGGGAGATAACGTATAGCCCTAGGGAATGCTGTTGCATGGTTCATTGATTGTGCAAGGTGGCTTACAGCCTACAATTAGTGAATTTGTATTTGATTTTTAATAGCCTAGTAATAGGGATTTTTTATTTATTTTCATAATGAATTTGGTGACACGTTACCTTTAGCTATACAGAATATCTCACCACCATGAGTTTCCATCTCCTCCTCTCTCTCCTTTAATCCTTTCTTGAGCGCGCAGACGGGTTGTCAACAGTTTAGTGAAATATGTTCCGTTGCGAAAACATGTTACTGTCGATGTTCCCAAACGGATTTCACTTGGTTTCCCAAATTCAGCACTGGGTAGCTGCAGGAACTAGGTTGGAGAGCCCACGGCATACCGAGTTTGGGTGGAATATCACCTGTCGGTCAGCGAGAGCATGCTCCTCAAACAGTGTTTGATGTGTGGAGTGAAATAAGTTGTTCTTATATTTATTTCTCAGCTGCTGGTATTAAGCACAGCTCCGCTATGAAACCAAAGTAGCCTACAAAACAGACAGGCGGGAAAGCTTGCGGCCTCCATTCGCTATTTGAGTGCATACAGATGACACATCTTTTTCCCCTGCCCTGTTCCTGCCCATTTGATAAATGGGCCATTCGATATCGAAACAAATTGTACATATTATTAAAGACAAGATTAACTTGAGAATAGTCTGATGGGTGAACATTTGATCACTTGTTGGGAGAACAGCTGTGCAGCCTGAGTCAAGGAACAGAGCGCAAGCTTTTTTTGTTACTTTCTCAAATCATTAATAGCCTATAGTCGCACCATGTAGCCCATATATGTTTTGATTTCTAAGACATTCTAAGGTTTGTATCATTCACAACTAAAGTTGCCAAATAACTAAAAATATAGCATATAGGAGCTGTTTCAAATGATCACTTTTAAGCTCAACATATCCACTTCATAAGCGTACTTGCTCTGTAATGGGACAAATATCCTTTCTATTTATTCAGCTCAGTTCAATTATATTATTCTTACTATAAAATAATATAAAATAAAATAATGGAACGGGACTTACAGTATAAGCATATTTTGTCAGCTAAATGAACAAGCCTACAACATTTACATATACGTCATTTAGCAGACGCTCTTATCCAGAGCGACTTACAGTTAGTGCATACATTATTATTATTTTTATTTTTTTCATACTGGCCCCCCGTGGGAATCGAACCCACAACCCTGGCGTTGCAAACGCCATGCTCTATCAACTGAGCTACCTCCCTGCCGGCCATTCCCTCCCCTACCCTGGACGACGCTGGGCCAATTGTGCGCCGCCCCATTGGTCTCCCGGTTGCGGCCGGCTACAGCAGAGCCTGGATAAAACCTATGGCATGGAGCATAGCCAGATAGCATAGGCCTACAGTAGGCAAACACATATTTTGTTCTTCTGAAATACATTTTCTTCATATCATAATATTCCTTTAGACCTGACTAAAATAAATAATGGATTTATTGTGATGGTGTATATTAAATTGATTTATTATACTTTTTTAAATGTAGATTTTCCAAAGATGTACATCAGAGGCTTGTATGCCTGGAGGCCTGGAGATGCTAAACATGTTTATGTTAATTTACAGTAAATTACTGACTTTTGCATGACAATAACCGGCTGACAAAACGTCATGACCGCCACAGCCCTAGGTCTGCCTGGGTTTATATATGGTTTCAGCTGCAGAAAGAATGATAACCAATTATAATACTAGCATATAACAGCATCCATTCTCATCATCACAGCAACTATCCTTGTCAGCTTTGTAGACTGTCACAAACAGGATTCGTTGAATGGGGTCATCTTCCCCACAAATAAGTCCATCTCTCAGTCTCTCTCTCTTTCTCTCTTTGGAAACATATGTCCTTGAACCAACACTAAGGTTAGAGGAGAGAGTTAAAAGATGGAAAGAAAAGGGGGATGAAAGAAAGAGTGAGAGAAACGGAGAGAGAGAGAGAGAGAGAGAGAGAGAGAGAGAGAGAGAGAGAGAGAGAGAGAGAGAGAGAGAAAGAGAGAGAGAGAGAGAGAGAGAGAGAGAGAGAGCCAGCTCAGCAGATCTGGTCTCATTCGATCTCAGAGTCTCTCCTGCCCCTCAGCTATTTGAGCCACATTGATTTGGTCATGTAATTCTGGTCTGATTTGGCTCTGCAAATCAATGGTTGCCCACTGACTTCCTGTGTGCCAGGCAGCCATTAGCCTGTGAGGAAAGGGAATCGGAATTCTCTTATCTTCCGGGTGGGAGATTTTCACACTAAACTTCAGGAGGAAAAATGGTTTGGCTCTACCTCAAGCCATAAATCAGTGGGCAAAAACGGGCATGGGACATCATAATAATGTAATTTTCTGGTTGTAAACTCATTTTCTGGTTGTAGAAACATGAGATATCAACCAGATTACAACCAGTTAAAAACATTATTTTTTCTGGTTGCTAAAAAAACATTGTTTTATCAGTAGACAAAATGCCATTAGAATAACGTTCTTGCGTCTAGTTTTGAAACCACCTTACTGGAAAAGTCTGAACCTGTTTCTCTTCCAGGTGACAATGCCATGGAAATCAGAGGTATACATGTCAAAAACACACTAACAATGGCTGTTCAATCATTCTTACTAATGATGACTAAAAGGAACAGTAACACATTCAGGAGATTATATTACGTATATACAGTATACAATACATATAGCATACTCATACTGTAGGAAGGCAGTTCAAGAGCTCCCATCACTTGGTACTATTAGGTTATGTCCCAAATGACACTATTCCCTACATAGTGCACTACTTTTGACCAGGCCACATAGGGCTCTGGTCAAAAGTAGTGCACTATGTAGGGAATAGGGTGCCATTTGGGACACAGCCTAATAGTACCAAGTCATGGGAGCTCTTGAACTGCCTTCCTACAGTATGAGTATGCTATATGTATTGTATACTGTATATACGTAATATAATATCCTGAATGTGTTACTGTTCCTTTTAGTCATCATAACCTTACTGTACACCACTGCAGGGCAATGTGAGAATGAATGCTGGTGGGTTGGAAATTAATGATGTTGAACCACAGAGAGAGAGCCATGGTCCAGTGAACGCACTACTGCTACTCTTCAGCCAGCCAGCATGTCCTGAAGGTCACAGCACCCCTCTCTGTGTCTCCAAGCATCACTCACATACACACACATGCAAAACACACACACAAAAAAAACATACACACACAAGCACACACGCATGTGTACACACAAGCGTGAAGACACATGCACAAGTTAATACACACACACACACAGGCACAGGTCTCAGACACAACTCTTCATTCTCTGCTTAATTTAGCCATCGATTTTCGAATATCGCACCGAAATCCTTGAGGGCGAGAGGGATCATCAGAAGCCAAATCATCCATCCTGGGTACCCGATCTGGGGCCAAACACAGCTGAGAGAAATATTGCTCACCAGAGAACCAGAGAGCAACAAACCACTAACACACCAAATATGAAACATGGGTATTGGGGAAAGTGAGAGAAATGAGATTGTGCTTGCTGCTGCACAGTAGCAAAAGAGAATGGAACATACTGTATAGTTTATAGTAGATGAACACTAATTATGAGACATGGATTGGGTGTTGCTGCTACACACACAGCAATAGAGAAGGGATGGCACATAGCCTTTAGTTGGTAGGGGAATATCAAATGCTGGTATGAGACATGGGGGATTGACGGAAGAGAGAAATTGACTTTGCAGTGCACAGCAATAGAGAATGGATGGAACAGAATAGATGAACGTCCAATATGAACCATGGGTATTGGGGATAGCATGGAACGTAGAAGTCGGTACACACACAGCCATAAAAAATGTATCATAGCTTTGCCGCAGATAGCAGATGAACATTCAATATGAAACCTGGGCATTGGGGATATAATTAAATCAACTTGGTGCATTTATAAAACGGTGAATGGGAGATTGGGGAATTGAGCATGTTGGATGGAAATGAAATACAAATTCTGCATCACAAATAGCACCCTATTCCCAACATCAGGGTTTCCTAAACTCTGTCCTTGGGCCCCCCCATTTTGTTTTGTGCCCTAGCACTAAACAGCTGATTAAAATAACCAACTCATTATCAAGCTTTCATTATTTGAATCAGCTGTGTAGTGCTAGGGCACAAACCAAAATGTGCACCCCGGGGAGGCCCCAGGAGCGAGTTCAAATCAAATCAAAT
The DNA here is from genome assembly GCF_964263955.1 of Coregonus lavaretus. NCBI lineage: Eukaryota > Metazoa > Chordata > Actinopteri > Salmoniformes > Salmonidae > Coregonus > Coregonus lavaretus. The sequence continues at coordinate 33,165 of NW_028156815.1, forward strand.
CAAATTTTATTGGCCACATGCGCCGAATACAACAGGTGCAGACATTACAGTGAAATGCTTACTTACAGCCCTTAATCAACAGTGCATTTATTTTAAATAAAAAAGTAAAATAAAACAACAACAAAAAAGTGTTGAGAAAAAAAGAGCAGAAGTAAAATAAAATAACAGTAGGGAGGCTATATATACAGGGGGGTACCGGTGCAGAGTCAATGTGCGGGGGCACCGGCTAGTTGAGGTAGTTGAAGTAATATGTACATGTAGGTAGAGTTAAAGTGACTATGCATAAATAATTAACAGAGTAGCAGCAGCGTAAAAAGATGGGGTGGGGGGGCAGTGCAAATAGTCCGGGTAGCCATGATTAGCTGTTCAGGAGTCTTATGGCTTGGGGGTAGAAGCTGTTGAGAAGTCTTTTGGACCTAGACTTGGCACTCCGGTACCGCTTGCCGTGCGGTAGCAGAGAGAACAGTCTATGACTAGGGTGGCTGGAGTCTTTGACAATTTTGAGGGCCTTCCTCTGACACCGCCTGGTATAGAGGTCCTGGATGGCAGGAAGATTGGCCCCAGTGATGTACTGGGCCGTACGCACTACCCTCTGTAGTGCCTTGTGGTCGGAGGCCAAGCAGTTGCCATACCAAGCGGTGATGCAACCAGTCAGGATGCTCTCGATGGTGCAGCTGTATAATTGTTTGAGGATCTGAGGACCAATGCCGAATCTTTTCAGTCTCCTGAGGGGGAATAGGCTTTGTCGTGCCCTCTTCACGACTGTCTTGGTGTGTTTGGACCATGATAGTTCGTTGGTGATGTGGACACCAAGGAACTTGAAGCTCTCAACCTGTTCCACTACAGCGCTGTCGATGAGAATGGGGGCGTGCTCAGTCCTCTTTTTTTTCCTGTAGTCCACAATCATCTCCTTTGTCTTGGTCACGTTGAGGGAGAGGTTGTTATCCTGGAACCACACGGCCAGGTCTCTGACCTCCTCCCTATAGGCTGTCTCATCGTTGTCGGTGATCAGGCCTACCACTGTTGTGTCGTCGGCAAACTTAATGATGGTGTTGGAGTCGTGCCTGGCCATGCAGTCATGGGTGAACAGGGAGTACAGGAGGGGACTGAGCACGCACCCCTGAGGGGCCCCCGTGTTGAGGATCAGTGTGGCAGATGTGTTGTTACCTACCCTTACCACCTGGGGGCGGCCCGTCAGGAAGTCCAGGATCCAGTTGCAGAGGGAGGTGTTTAGTCCCAGGATCCTTAGCTTAGTGATGAGCTTTGAGGGCACTATGGTGTTGAATGCTGAGCTGTAGTCAATGAATAGCATTCTCACGTAGGTGTTCCTCTTGTCCAGGTGGGAAAGGGCAGTGTGGAGTGCAATAGAGATTGCATCATCTGTGGATCTGTTGGGGCGGTATGCAAATTGGAGTGGGTCTAGAGTTTCTGGGATAATGGTGTTGATGTGAGCCATGACCAGCCTTTCAAAGCACTTCATGGCTACAGACGTCAGTGCTACGGGTCGGTAGTCATTTAGGCAGGTTATCTTAGTGTCCTTGGGCACGGGGACTATGGTGGTCTGCTTGAAACATGTTGGTATTACAGACTCAGTCAGGGACATGTTGAAAATGTCAGTGAAGACTCTTGCCAGTTGGTCAGCACATGCTCGGAGTACACGTCCTGGTAATCCATCTGGCCCTGCGGCCTTGTGAATGTTGACCTGCTTAAAAGTCTTACTCACATCGGCTACGGAGAGCGTGATCACATAGTCATCCGGAACAGCTGGTGCTCTCATGCATGCTTCAGTGTTGCTTGCCTCGAAGCGAGCATAGAAGTGGCTTAGCTCGTCTGGTAGGCTTGTGTCACTGGGAAGCTCGCGGCTGTGCTTCCCTTTGTAGTCTGTAATAGTTTTCAAGCCCTGCCACATCCGACGAGTGTCAGAGCCGGTGTAGTACGATTCAATCTTAGTCCTGTATTGACTCTTTGCCTGTTTGATGGTTCGTCGGAGGGCATAGCGGGCTTTCTTATAAGCGTCCGGGTTAGAGTCCCGCTCCTTGAAAGCGGCAGCTCTACCCTTTAGCTCAGTGCGGATCTTTCCTGTAATCCATGGCTTCTGGTTGGGGTACGTACGGTCACTGTGGGGACGACAGCATCGATGCACTTATTGATGAAGCCAATGACTGATGTGGTGTACTCCTCAATGCTATCTGAAGAATCCCGCAAAACAGTCCTGTAGCTTAGCACCTGCGTCATCTGACCACTTTTTTATTAACCGAGTCACTGGTGCTTCCTGCTTTAGTTTTTGCTTATAAGCAGGAATCAGGAGGATAGAGTTATGGTCAGATTTGCCCATTGGAGGGCGAGGGAGAGCTTTGTATGCGTCTCTGTGTGTGGAGTAAAGGTGGTCTAGAGTTTATTTTCCTCTGGTTACACATTTAACATGCTGGTAGAAATGAGGTAGAATGGATTTAAGTTTCCCTGCATTAAAGTCCCAGGCCACTAGGAGTGCTGCCTCTGGATGAGCGTTTTCCTGTTGACTTATGGCCTTATACAGCTCATTCAGTGCAATCTTAATGCCCGCATTGGTTTGTGGTGGTAAATAGACAGCTATGCAAAATATAGATGAAAACTCTCTTGGTAAATAGTGTGGTCTACAGCTTATCATAAGATACTCTACCTCAGGCGAGCAAAACCTTGAGACTTCCTTAGTATTTGATTTTGTGCACCAGCTGTTGTTTACAAATATACACAGACCACCACCCCTTTTCTTACCGGAGTCAGCCGTTCTATCCTGCCGATGTAGCGTATAGCCCGCTAGCTGTATGTTATCCATGTCGTCGTTCAGCCACGACTCGGTGAAACATAAGATATTACAGTTTTTAATGTCCCGTTGGTAGGATAACCGTAATCATATGTCATCCAATTTATTTTCCAATTATTGAAGATTGGCTAATAGGATTGATGGGAGCGGCAGTTTACTCGCTCGCCGTCGGATCCTTACAAGGCACCCCGACCTACGTCCACGATATCTCCGTCTCTTCCTCATGCGAATGACAGGGATTTGGGCCTTGTCGGGTGTCTGTAGGATATCCTTCGCGGCCACCTCGTTGAATAAAAATTATTTGTCCATTACGAGGTGACTAATCGCTGTCCTGATATCCAGAAGCTCTTTTTGGTTATAAGAGACAATGGCAGAAACATTATGTACAAAATAAATTACAAATAATGCGGAAAAACACACATAATAGTACAATTGGTTAGAGGGCTGTAAAACGGCAGCCACCTGCCTTACGTAGTGCATTACTTTTGACTAGACCCCTATGAGCCCTGGTAACATAAAGTAGTGCACTATTAGAATAGGGTGCCATTTGGGATGCAGCCAAAGACTATAGCACAGAATGTTAACCATGGGGGGCTGGTAAGAATGCAACAAATTGATACGCTCCACTCAATGTGATATGCCATAATATGCAATTCCATGCAACAACCCTCAACTTGATGCAAGTACAGTACGTGACACGACTCAATGTGACACCAACACTGGCTGTGATGCATCCATTTTCAACTTAAGACCGAATGGAATAGATTAATTGTTTACCAACGCTCAATGTGATGTCACTCTACTGTGTGACGCTAACCGTTGAGGCTATACAGTACTATACTATACTATACTATGGCAATATACAAACCCCCAACAGGAGAGGAGAGACAGACTGAGCATGTGCAGACATTTACCTTAAAGGTGCAATATGCAGGAAGCGCTCCGCCATTTCCTGGTTGCTAAAATTCCTAATTTCAGTTTATGTGACAAAACAAGCACTCAGAGTGAAGAGAATAATTGTACCATTTAAACCACTGTGAAATATATTTTCAATAACCAAAAATATTGTATTTTCAGCTGTTTGAAGCTGGTGTTCAAAACTGAAAGACGCAAAAAACTAAACTTAAGAACTGAGGCATAGAAATAGCGCACATAGAACAGATCTACTGCTTCTTATACTTGCTTTCAATGAGAATAACAGACCTTTAACACACATTTCTATGTGAATTTGGTCGGGTTGCCCAAAAAGTTACATATTGTAGATTTAACTAAGGGAGACAACCCAGCTGAGGATGAGGGGAATAAAGGCCTGACTGTGGAGAGAATGGTGTGTGTGTGTGTGTGTGTGTGTGTGTACTAAAGCAGAGTAGGTGAAGTCACGTCCAGTGCCAGACTGCCGCAGTAACCGGGGGCAAGACAGGATAACCCTCTGTCATCAATAACACCGCTAGCTTATTTTGGATTTACTTTTTTGAACCCCAAACACAAATAGGACACATGGAAAGTTGTTTCCTTAGGCATTAATCATGCAAACACATTTTCTTTTTTATTGTGACAAGGCATTCTCTATCCATGGAAGGAGGGGTGAGCAGCAATGTTCCCTCTAAACTGCGCACATGCGCGGACGCGCACCTCCTCCAGGACTGCTGCGCAAAATAAATGCCATGCCACTCAGAGACACAAGAGATTGAACTTCACTGAGTTCGCCCTATTAGTCTGCATTATATAGACCAACGTTTTTTCTGTGATGGAATCAACATAATATCAGCCCCTTTTCAATGCAACAAACCAAAACAAATCAAACTTTGCAAGATTGAGTCTATGATTTTGTTGTAGGCAGAGCCAGAACGCAACTGAGTAGAATTCTATTGGTGGGGGTAGCCCACAAGCGGTCTTTCAATCCCCCGTGAGTGAATGCGCTTTTCAGATAATCTCAGATAATTTGTTGATATTCTTTGCTAGTTAGCGAGTTATTAGCCCAGTTATAGATAAGTATAGGTCAGCAATTGGGAGTTACTGCTTCCAACAAAACATGTTGGCTACATTTCAAGCTGTCTTTGAAAAGCTAGTCAGGTAAAAAGCTTACGTCTTAATTAAAGGGGCAGTGTTGTGTTTTGAGACAGGTTGGAATATGCAAATAAGACAATAGGCAGAGGTTTAGCCTACATTGTCTAATTCTCTGTATGGTAATAATAATTAATTTTATTTTGTAAAGTGGCTTCTTGCATCATACACCACAAGACAATGCAATTTACAGTCACCTATTTGGCCCATGGTGTTACAGACCAAGTAAAAAATAATTAATTAATGTCAAGCCCTTCATAATGTAAAAATGTTTTTAAAAGTCTCATGCAATGTAGGCCTGCATTGAACACCACCAGTGGCGACCCGTCATTAAGGGCAGGTGAGACAGAGCCTGTTTTGCATGTTATTTTGGCATTAATACATGTCACATATCAGTTTGCAAACCATGTAAAAAAATATATATATATACAGTGGGGAAAAAAAGTATTTAGTCAGCCACCAATTGTGCAAGTTCTCCCACTTAAAAAGATGAGAGAGGCCTGTAATTTTCCTCATAGGTACACGTGAACTATGACAGACAAAATGAGATATTTTTTTCCAGAAAATCACATTGAAGGATTTTTAATGAATTTATTTGCAAATGATGGTGGAAAATAAGTATTTGGTCAATAACAAAAGTTTCTCAATACTTTGTTATATACCCTTTGTTGGCAATGACACAGGTCAAACGTTTTCTGTAAGTCTTCACAAGGTTTTCACACACTGTTGCTGGTATTTTGGCCCATTCCTCCATGCAGATCTCCTCTAGAGCAGTGATGTTTTGGGGCTGTCGCTGGGCAACACAGACTTTCAACTCCCTCCAAAGATTTTCTATGGGGTTGAGATCTGGAGACTGGCTAGGCCACTCCAGGACCTTGAAATGCTTCTTATGAAGCCACTCCTTTGTTGCCCGGGCGGTGTGTTTGGGATCATTGTCATGCTGAAAAACCCAGCCACGTTTCATCTTCAATGCCCTTACTGATGGAAGGAGGTTTTCACTCAAAATCTCACGATACATGGCCCCATTCATTCTTTGCTTTACACGGATCAGTCGTCCTGGTCCCTTTGCAGAAAAACAGCCCCAAAGCATGATGTTTCCACCCCCATGCTTCATAGTAGGTATGGTGTTCTTTGGATGCAACTCAGCATTCTTTGTCCTCCAAACACGACGAGTTGAGTTTTTACCAAAAAGTTATATTTTGGTTTCATCTGACCATATGACATTCTCCCAATCCTCTTCTGGATCATCCAAATGCACTCTAGCAAACTTCAGACGGGCCTGGACATGTACTGTCTTAAGCAGGGGGACACGTCTAGCACTGCAGGATTTGAGTCCCTGGCGGCGTAGTGTGTTACTGATGGTAGGCTTTGTTACTTTGGTCCCAGCTCTCTGCAGGTCAATCACTAGGTCCCCCGTGTGGTTCTGGGATTTTTGCTCACCGTTCTTGTGATCATTTTGACCCCACGGGGTGAGATCTTGCGTGGAGCCCCAGATCGAGGGAGATTATCAGTGGTCTTGTATGTCTTCCATTTCCTACTAATTGCTCCCACAGTTGATTTCTTAAAACCAAGATGCTTACCTATTGCAGATTCAGTCTTCCCAGCCTGGTGCAGGTCTACAATTTTGTTTCTGGTGTCCTTTGACAGTTCTTTGGTCTTGGCCATAGTGGAGTTTGGAGTGTGACTGTTTGAGGTTGTGGACAGGTGTCTTTTATACTGATAACAAGTTCAAACAGGTGCCATTAATACAGGTAACCAGTGGAGGACAGAGGAGCCTCTTAAAGAAGAAGTTACAGGTCTGTGAGAGCTAGAAATCTTGCTTGTTTGTAGGTGACCAAATACTTATTTTCCACCATAATTTGCTAATAAATTCATTAAAAATCCTACAATGTGATTTTCTGGATTTTTTTTTCCTCAATTTGTCTGTCATAGTTGACGTGCACCTATGATGAAAATTACAGGCCTCTCTCATCTTTTTAAGTGGGAGAACTTGCACAATTGGTGGCTGACTAAATACTTTTTTTCCCCACTGTATATCAATGAGTTAATGAAGGCGCAAACAAACATGGTCACTTTTTTGTTTTCTTGAGTAAGGCAGCTCCAAAATGTTTCAGCCTAGCTCAGTGCTTTCTGTGGTGGTGGGGCAAGCCAGCAGAAAATAGGAGCGTTGCGCCGTGATTGGCTCAGTGTTCTGTCACTCATGGGGACACTACGTCACCGCCAAGTCTGTCCTTAGGAAGGGTAGACATAGAAAATTCTAGCCCTTTGGGTCCTGCCATAGAGTTACATTAGAAGTGCCTTTCCAAGAAGGCTCAAGGTCATTGGCCACAGATAAAATGACGTCAAATCACATTATATGTAGATTAGCTTTGATTGGACTGATCATGTCAACATCTTACTTTCAAAATCTTAGCTAGCAGTCATCATCATGAATCAAGTCGACAATCTACCGACAAATCCATTTTAATCCTTGACATATGAAGAGAAATAAGGAAGAGAAATTATAGATAAAACATATTGGTGCTCATCGGCCATTGGACATAAGTTGGAAATCGCTAATTCAACAATGAGTGGTTTGGAAGGAATCAGTGACAGTGGCTAACTACAAGCATTGCAAAGCAATCCCTAGCCTGCTATTCAGTGGAGTGTCTGTGTGGTCCCAAATCTGGGATTAAGGGGCTCTTTTCCAAGTTTAAAATGAAAAACATTCAATATTGGCAATGCTGTCAATGAAGCATGATTTGTGCCGCGTTCAAAACAACTGTTAACTCGGAACTGTGAAAACTTGACTTCCAGTGAGTTCAAGACAACTGGGAAGTCGGGAATAAACAAGCTCCGACTGGGAAAATAATTGACGGATTGCCTCTTATCCGCTTGTCGTCCCCTTATGCCATAGTTTGTACATCTCAATTGTCAGTAGAAACCACATTTCTTTAACCAAGTCAGCCATATCAGCTATGTTTTTTTAAAAGGCAGTAAATGAGGCTGAATGAACTGTTTCGCTGCCAGACAAGGCTCCGCTGATAGCCAGCTGTAGCAGTGGTAAGGTGTTGGGACTGCTGTTGGGACTCTGCTGTTGGGACAGCTTTATGTCGACCCTAACAGTTTGTGGGCACCGTTTGTCACCGTTATAGTGCAATTAATGTATCGTTTAGTGTTGTGTTGTGTAGTGGCTATGCTGGCATGCATCCCCCCCAAAAGAAAATTCCCCCACCAAGATTGACATGCTAAAATCACCACCGAACACCACATAGAGGCTACTGTAGGCTATATTATAGAAATCAAAAGCTGTTTCCATGTGAAAATGTTATAGGATTTTCTCCATTGGTTTTGTTGGTAGGCCTACATTATGCTCAAATAGCCACAATAGCCTATTGGCTACTGTCTAAAACTGTAAGGGTACAGTCTCAGTGTTCACTGTAAATGCGCAACGTAAGTTACACAACGTTCAGGTTTCTGCTCACAAGACCTAAAATTAGCTCAGTACCCCCACAAATGATAGGGAACATTGGTGAGCAGTGTTTTATTACGCATACAAAGCTGTTCATTTTAGTCTATTCAAACAGACCTCATTTAAAAGGAAACAAGCACTCATTAAGATCAGGTGTGGCCAATCAGGTGTGGGCAACACACCTGAACAAACTTAACAAGATAGAGGAGAGAGAAGCTGTGTTCGAATACCCATACTAACATACTGTATACTACATACTTAATGAGTATATACTACATACTATATACTAATTGTTCATTTTAGTATACTATAAACAAACTGTATCCTTTCAGTTGAGCGTACTAGCGCTTCGCCTGTCTACCGGAAGTTGATGCTGTTGTTCTGCAACCTTTTCCTAGTTGTTAGCATAACAAATGACTAGCTAGACATTTTATGATTTCGGGTGTGTTTGTCAATTCAATCTGGAGCGCACACTGAACGCTCTGGCTGAGGAGTAGGGTTGATCCGAGCAGTCAAGCACCCAAGCTAACTGGCTAACGTTGGCTAGCTTGCTAGCTACTTCCACACACAAATGAGAGAACACCTCACTCTGACCATTTTACTCGCCCTAGCAGAGCTGGTTAGGCTGTTTTCAAGTTATTCAGAGCATTGGTGACTGTAACTGTGCTGCTGGCAACAATTTAATTACGCTTTTTTTTGCCGACGTTTGCTGACACTGGACATATTCAACAGGTGTTGAGCGTTCGTAAATTCATCCGTTATTCTGCGCTCTGGCACACTCAGAGGAGAGCGCTCTGAAATCGGAGTAGATAGCCAGAATTAACAATGTCCATTGAGAACGCACAATGACTATACCACTTAGCTAAAAATGACATGAATAATCAAGTCAATAAACTTTGGGTAGTTAGTTAGATTATAGTTAATATACTGCCTGGCAAGTTCGATGTATTAGTAGCCAACTAACGTTAGGTAACTAACAGTAGCTAACATACCGGTACATACTACTGTAATGCTATGCGGTTCGTAAGGATAGCGTAGCTAACAACTTGTCAGCCAACATAACGTGTAACGTAACTTTTTTTGAAAAGTCATTACTTTATTACATTGCTCAACATTTTCTTAACATTTGTCATAATTAGTTTAAAAAATGAATTTGTATCCGCTGTCGTCAGACTTCGGTTGCATATTTTCCGTCATTTTCTTCAAATCTGAAAACATTGTGAAGCCACGCCCATTTTCGGAATAATTGCATTATGGGCCCTAAAATAACAAAAATAGTGTCCACTGCTTGTATACTTCGTATTTTGGCAAATTTAGTACGACATCCGGGAACTTTTGGCATACTAACTATATCCATTACTATGATCAATAAGCATACTACATACTCAATTTATGTCACAAATAGTACGATTAGTACATTATGCTGAAGTACTGAAATCCCCACAGAAGAAATGTATTTCTTAACGTTCTCTGAACTATATGAGAACATTTCCAATGTCAAACCAGTTGGAGAACGTTCCTAAAACATAACCAAAAGTGAAATTAAATGTAACCATATTGGAACTTTTAGGAAACTTTCTGTTAAAGTAATGAAATACAAAGGAAATAACTTTTTCTTTCAAGTTCCTTAAATGTGGTGAGAATGTTCCAACGCCAAGCAACTATCCTGCACCATTCTCAGAATGTTGAGGGATGGTTGTATGCTAAATTACCATAGGACAACCACACACTCACCAAGCTCTTAGAAACATATGATTCTCAGAATGTTATGTGCTAGCTGGGATGTGTGTGTGCGTGCGCGTGTGTACATGCTCGAATGTATGCAAGGATAGACTGCCTGGGATCACAGTCTCTCTCTCTCTCTCTCTCACACACACACACACACACACACACACACACACACACACACACACACACACACACACACACACACACACACACACACACACACACACACACACACACACACACACACACACACACACACACACACACACACACACACACACACACACACACACACACACACACACACACACACACACACACACACACACACACACACACACACACACACACACACACACACACACACACACACACACACACACACACACACACACACACACACACACACACACACACACACACACACACACACACACACACACACACACACACACACACACACACACACACACACACACACACACACACACACACACACACACACACACACACACACACACACACACACACACACACACACACACACACACACACACACACACACACACACACACACACACACACACACACACACACACACACACACACACACACACTGAGTTGAGGCTGTGAGTAATCCAGGGAGTGTAGGTAGCTTAGTGGGTAAGAGCGTTGTGCCAGTAACCGAAAGGTCCCTGGTTCTAATCCCCGAGCCGACTAGGTGAAAAATCTGTCGATGTGCCCTTAAGCAAGGCACTTTACCCTAATTGCTCCTGTAAGTCGCTCTGGATAAGAGCGTCTGCTAAATGACTAGAATGTAAATGTAAAATGAGTGTCCTGTCATGCTGCAATGTTCATGGGGGGACATACAGTGCCTTGCAAAAGTATTCAATTTTGTTGCATTACAACCTGTAATTTAAATTGATTTTTATTTGGATTTCATGTAATGGACATACACAAAATAGTCCAAATTGGTGAAGTGAAATGAAAAAGAAATCTACAAAATAAATAACGGAAAAGTGGTGCATGCATATGTATTCACCCCCTTTGCTACGAAGCCCCTAAATAAGATCTGGTGCAACCAATTACCTTCGGAAGAAACATAATTAGTTAAATAAAGTCCACCTGTGTGCAATCTAAGTGTCACATGATCTGTCACATGATCTCAGTATATGTACACCTGTTCTGAATGGCCCCAGAGTCTGCAACACCACTAAGCAAGGGGCACCAACAAGCAAGCGGCACCATGATGTCCAAAGAGCTCTCCAAACAGGTCAGGGACAAAGTTGTGGAGAAGTACAGATCAGGGTTGGGTTATAAAAAATATCCGAAACTTTAAACATCCCACGGAGCACCATTAAATCCATTATAATTTTTTAAAAAGAATATGGCACCACAACCAACCTGCCAAGAGAGGGCTGCCCACCAAAACTCACAGACCAGGCAAGGAGGGCATTAATCAGAGAGGCAACAAAGAGACCAAAGATAACCCTGAAGGAGCTGCAAAGCTCCACAGCAGAGATTGGAGTATCTGTCCATAGGACCACTTTAAGCTGTACACTCCACAGAGCTGGGCTTTGCGGAAGAGTGGCCAGAAAAAAGGCATTGCTTAAAGAAAAGAAAAATGTGGGAGACTCCCCAAACATATGGAAGATTGGTACTCTGGTCAGATGAGACTAAAATTGAGCTTTTTGGCCATCAAGGAAAACGCTAAGTCTGGCACAAACCCAACACCTCTCATCACCCCGAGAACACCATCACCACAGTGAAGCATGGTGGTGGCAGCATCATGCTGTGGGGATGTTTTTCATCGGCAGGGACTGCGAAACTGGTCAGAATTGAAGGAATGATGGATGGCGCTAAATACAGGGAAATTCTTGAGGGAAACCTGTTTCAGTCCAGATTTGAGACTGGAAAGTAGGTTCACCTTCCAGCAGGACAATGACCCTAAGCATACTGCTAAAGCAACACTCGAGTGGTTTAAGGGGAAACATTTAAATGTCTTGGAATGGCCTAGTCAAAGCCCAGACCTCAATCCAATTGAGAATCTGTGGTATGACATAAAGATTGCTGTACACCAGCGGAACCCATCCAACTTGAAGGAGCTGGAGCAGTTTTGCCTTGAAGAATGGGCAAAAATCCCAGTGGCTAGATGTGCCAAGTTTATAGAGACATACCCCAAGAGACTTGCAGCTGTAATTGCTGCAAAATGTGGCTCTATAAAGTATTGACTTTGTGGGGGTGAATAGTTATGCACACTCAAGTTTTCTTTTTTTTGGTCTCATTTGTTGTTTGTTTCACAATAAAACATATTTTGCATCTTCAAAGTGGTAGGCATGTTGTATAAATAAAATGATACAAACCCCCCAAAAATCCATTTTAATTCCAGGTTGTAAGGCAACAAAATAGGAAAAATGCCAAGGGGGGTGAATACTTTCGCAAGCCTCTGTATAGCCAGCTCAAGTCCATTTCCATCAATACATCCTTTTTATAAGTGTGTGTGTGTGTGTGTGTGTGTGTGTGTGTGTGTGTGTGTGTGTGTGTGTGTGTGTGTGTGTGTGTGTGTGTATCTATCCATGCATGCATGTGCACGTGTTTGTGCCAGAGAAAGAGAGAAGGCACACACACACCATCTTCTCACACTCTCACCGTAGCATACAGTAACATACCACTATCGTCTCACAATGGTCGAGGTCAACCTGTCTCATGCCATAAGACAATTCCAATCACAAACATCCTTCCATACACCCCAAACTGGGCTTTTATCGTCTTTAATCACTGTCCAACAATGGAAACAACTGTCTTATGCCAACACCCTGGCATCCCAACCCGGGTTTGACTTGACTGGTCAAATGAGAAAGATAGCTATTAAAACATTAAATTGGGCCACATCTGACCCGCATGCCACCAGTTTGAGACCCCTGAGATAAAGCCAATTCCCATTGAGCGTGTAAACAACCTTGATTTAACCAGTGTGTACCTAGTGTGTTTGTACTCACAGGCGTTGGTGACAGCGAAGCTGTTGGCCGTCTCGATGTTGTCCACATGAGGCACCAGGTTGAAAGGGGCCTCAGACGCGTTGGGGCTGGTATTGTGCAGGAAGATGGCCAGGCGAAACGCTGTGTATTCCTGATCCGTGTTTCTGATGAACAGGCCGCCTGCACACACACACACACACAGAGAGAGAGAGAGAGGAGCCGTTAAATTCTATAACCACTTAAAAGGAAGCGATTCCCAAACCTTCCATAACAAAGCCATCACCTACAGAGAGATGAACTTGGAGAAGAGTCCCCTAAGTAAGCTTGTCCTGGGGCTCTGTTCACAAACACAAACAGACCCCACACAGCCCCAGGACAACAACAACAACAACACAACTAGACCCAACCAAATCATGAGAAAACAAAAAGAGAATTACTTGACACATTGGAAAGAACAAACAAAAAAACAGAGCAAACTAGAATGCTATTTGGCCCTAAACAGAGAGTACACAGTGGCAGAATACTTGACCACTGTGACTGACCCAAACTTAAGGAAAGCTTTGACTATGTACAGACTCAGTGAGCATAGCCTTGCTATTGAGAAAGGCTGCCGTAGGCAGACCTGGCTCTCAAGAGAAGACAGGCTATGTGCACACTGCCCACAAAATGAGGTGGAAACTGAGCTGCACTTCCTAACCTCCTGCCAAATGGATGACCATATTAGAGACACATATTTCCCTCAGATTACAGCGATCCACAAAGAATTCGAAAACAAACCCAATTTTGATAAACTCCCTTATCTACTGGGTGAAAAACCACAGTGTGCCATCACAGCTGCAAGATTTGTGACCTGTTGCCACAAGAAAAGGGCAACCAGTGAAGAACAAACACCATTGTAAATACAACCCATATTTATGTTTATTTATTTTCCCATTTGTACTTTAACTATTTGCACATTGTTACAACACTGTATATATACATAATATGACATTTGAAATGTCTTTATTCTTTTGAAACTTCTGAGTGTAATGTTTACTGTTAATATTTATTGTTTATTTCACTTTTGTTTACTATCTACTTCACTTGCTTTGGCAATGTTAACACACGTTTCCCATGCCAATAAAGCCCTTAAATTGAATTGAATTGAATTGAGAGAGAGAGAGAGAGAGAGAGAGAGAGAGAGAGAGAGAGAGAGAGAGAGAGAGAGAGAGAGAGAGAGAGAGAGAGGACTGGTCAATGGGGTCTCTGACACTGCGCATGTAGAAAATGCTTTTGATGGAAAAACAAGAGACACAGCCAATGACCTTAACACATTTTCCCTCCCAAAGGACCCTGCCTGGAAATCTTAAAATGCCCACCAAGCCTGAATGTGATCCATTGGAATATCCCTTTTAAAACACCCCAAACATGTATTAAGTTCAACATTACTAGTCGACAGAGAGAGATCATAAGACCCCGCGTTGGCATTTATTTGCGGTCAGCATGATTCGTTCGGACGGGCTATAAATCAGCCTGTTCGGTCAGCTTAGCAATGAAATGAAGGCGGTGTATTTACGGTTAAAGGCTAAAAGGCAGGGGGCACTTGGTAGTAGCAGAGATCCAGAGATCTCACCACGGCGCGGCTTTTAGGCTACAGACAGTCAGTGCTTTAGCTGGGTTTGGATAGAGATAGGCCCTATCTTGAATAACCGCACTTCTCTCAGTTACAAAGAAACCAACCAGCCAACCACATATGAAACGGTATGACTATGACAAACAGGTTTATGCAAAAGGGGAACGGAGTCTTCTGAATGTAACAGGGACGAGTGTGCACTCTGCAGCAGGGATACACACTTTGAGAGAATTCCCACTGCTGATCCATTCGCTCCAACCATGCGAAGTATCCAATCACTGCACAGAGCACTAGGCTAGGCTACTGCTGCAGTGGTGCTTTGAAAGAACACGGGCTGCTGAGGAACGCACTGGAACAGTTATGAGTGACTAAAAATACATATTTGCCCTGTGTACATTAGAAAAAACATCGAATCAGCTAGGAACATAAAAATGGTCATGTAGGAATAGGTTTGTGTCGGCACTTTTTAATTATCAGTCAATTCTACTTTGCAATGTCACAATGTTATGTGACATGAATGACGAACACGCATTTCTTAACACTGTTACACACGCTATGATGAAAAACAAGCTCTTGTTCACGCTTCATAACCCAGTGGCTCTTTCCATGCCCTTTTGATTGGCAAGCACTAATGTACACTTACCGATCTGAACACTGCTCGGGAAAGCACCCATTGTGAGTCCCCAAAAGCCAGTAAATATCAATAAAAACTGGTCACAAGAAATCCACATTTTGTTTTGGTTAAAAACTTATAAGAGACATCGAGGAGGATGACAGTCTGGGGAAAAACAAGACTAAAAGAAAAAGAGACGCTCCGTTCATTAGCAATCCATTCTGGGTTGAATTTTCCCCCGCAGTGCCCGCGGACGCTGGTACGGCTGTCCGGTGGTAGAGACGTTATACACACAAGATGGGGGGAGCTCACCAATGGTGGGCTGCCTGCATGGAGAGAGAGCGGAATCACACATGCGCTATCTCTCGACCCTGTCTTCCTCTCTGCTGTCGTTCTCTCGCACTGAACAGTGCGCACCCCTCCCACACATATTCCTTCAACGCCGCCCTGTTACTCCTTGAGAAGAAGTGTCCTATTCACCTAGTTTTGGTATAAGGACCATTGAATTTCAGCACACTGAAATGATTAGACTCTGACACTGTAATAGCGTTATTTGAGTGCCATCGATATCCGCACCTGGTGGGTTATCTGATGGTATTATTGGCACCGTTGCGGTGCAGTGACGCACTGTCGGTTATTTCGGAGCTCTTGCAGCGCAAAGGAGAGAATCAAAGGTGCGAGGCACTGCGAGCTAGGGGCCCATGTGGGATTTGCAACGAATATATAGCTATGCGCCAGTGAGTGAATCTGTAAAATATTGTAAGCTATTCTATGATGTCACTGTAAATAAAGTAACTGTGGCAATTCAGTGCCCTTAGGTCGACGCTATAAACGTGTGAGAAATATGAGTGTCACTTTAATCATTCAGCTCAGGCTTTGCTGATTAGAGATTTGTATTCGTAGGACTATACAAAGGAATAGGCCAACTCACACAATGCAAACCTCGGTTCGATATTCACTAGTCATGCCTTTTATTTAGCTTTCTTCGTTGTCACATCACAAGATTAATAGCAGATGAATGGCAGATATCCACAGGGACTATAAGGACCTGCACACGCGCGTGGACATGCAGGCAGGCGCGCATCATTACGAAAGAATATTAACAGTAAGAGGCAAACTGTAAAATAGATTTAGCTTTTATCAATATGCTAATGAGAAACAACGTTAGTCACCCTCACTTTTGCTCGTGCTCCAATGGATTTAATTAGGCTAAGGCGTTTATGTATGCAGATTGCACACTCCTAATTACTGTGATCAAGCTGCCCTTGCTACAAGGAATTATAGGGATATTAGATAGGAGACAGACCAGAATGTGATATTGCAGAAGCGTATATATCTGCAGCACTATCTGCACTTTAAAGTGAAATATTTCGACGTTTTCTAACCCTACAGACAGTGAGAGGTGACGTAGGTAGGCGCACTGTGCTGTGGGTTAGGCAGCTGTCCTGGGTGATGACACTAAACTGTCAGTCTGTGGGTCCTGAAACTAGTAGATCTACAGTATAAAGCAAACTTACTTGCTAATACTGCATGTGGCGCGCTATGGTTTAAGCCGCTGTCCATGGTGCTGAATCAAACTTCTGTCTGCTGGGTACTGAAAGTATAGATTTTTTTTTTTTTTTTTTTTTTATCCTTTTAAAAATTATATTTCCCTTCATTACCTTCCAACCCCACCACCACCCCTCCCCAATTGGAGTAAACTAGTGAACAACAACGCTTAGGCCTCTACTTCCAGCCCATACATACTACATACATTTTATGGACACAGTCAAATTCTACAATAATTATATTTGGTTTGTTTTTACTCCTGAACTTCCTCCGATCATTTTCATGATGTCCATCTGGTTTGCCATCTTTTTCTAACTGTGCTCTTTCACAAAAGCTCTCAACCTATAACCTATACGGTGGGGAAAAAAAAGTATTTAGTCAGCCACCAATTGTGCAAGTTCTCCCACTTAAAAAGATGAGAGAGGCCTGTAATTTTCATCATAGGTACACGTCAACTATGACAGACAAATTGAGAAAAAAAAAATCCAGAAAATCACATTGTAGTATTTTTAATGAATTTATTTGCAAATGATGGTGGAAAATAAGTATTTGGTCACCTACAAACAAGCAAGATTTCTGGCTCTCACAGACCTGTAACTTCTTCTTTAAGAGGCTCCTCTGTCCTCCACTCGTTACCTGTATTAATGGCACCTGTTTGAACTTGTTATCAGTATAAAAGACACCTGTCCACATCCTCAAACAGTCACACTCCAAACTCCACTATGGCCAAGACCAAAGAGCTGTCAAAGGACACCAGAAACAAAATTGTAGACCTGCACCAGGCTGGGAAGACTGAATCTGCAATAGGTAAGCAGCTTGGTTTGAAGAAATCAACTGTGGGAGCAATTATTAGGAAATGGAAGACATACAAGACCACTGATAATCTCCCTCGATCTGGGGCTCCATGCAAGATCTCACCCCGTGGGGTCAAAATGATCACAAGAACGGTGAGCAAAAATCCCAGAACCACACGGGGGCACCTAGTGAATGACCTGCAGAGAGCTGGGACCAAAGTAACAAAGCCTACCATCAGTAACACACTACGCCGCCAGCGACTCAAATCCTGCAGTGCTAGACGTGTCCCCCTGCTTAAGCCAGTACATGTCCAGGCCCGTCTGAAGTTTGCTAGAGTGCATTTGGATGATCCAGAAGAGGATTGGGAGAATGTCATATGGTCAGATGAAACCAAAATAGAACTTTTTGGTAAAAACTCAACTCGTCGTGTTTGGAGGACAAAGAATGTTGAGTTGCATCCAAAGAACACCATACCTACTGTGAAGCATGGGGGTGGAAACATCATGCTTTGGGGCTGTTTTTCTGCAAAGGGACCAGGACGACTGATCCGTGTAAAGGAAAGAATGAATGGGGCCATGTATCGTGAGATTTTGAGTGAAAACCTCCTTCCATCAGCAAGGGCATTGAAGATGAAACGTGGCTGGGTCTTTCAGCATGACAATGATCCCAAACACACCGCCCGGTCAACGAAGGAGTGGCTTCATAAGAAGCATTTCAAGGTCCTGGAGTGGCCTAGCCAGTCTCCAGATCTCAACCCTATAGAAAATCTTTGGAGGGAGTTGAAAGTCCGTGTTGCCCAGCGACAGCCCCAAAACATCACTGCTCTAGAGGAGATCTGCATGGAGGAATGGGCAAAAATACCAGCAACAGTGTGTGAAAACCTTGTGAAGACTTACAGAAAACGTTTGACCTGTGTCATTGCCAACAAAGGGTATATAACAAAGTATTGAGAAACTTTTGTTATTGACCAAACACTTATTTTCCACCATAATTTGCAAATACATTCATAAACAAATCCTACAATGTGATTTTCTGGATTTGTTTTTCTCATTTTGTCTGTCATAGTTGACGTGTACCTATGATGAAAATTACAGGCCTCTCTCATCTTTTTAAGTGGGAGAACTTGCACAATTGGTGGCTGACTAAATACTTTTTTTCCCCACTGTATACTTATTATGGACACAGTATGCTTTACATTAGTTATCTTGTTGTTATTAGTTGTTGTTATTAGTCCCATCCTTCAGCTCCATTCAACACCTCCCATCTATCTCTTAACACCATCCATATTGGATTTCTATTTGCCATATATTTTTCAACTGTACTGTGATGTTTTACAAAAGTTCTGAACCTTTCTATTCTCATTGTTTCTACAGATCATAAATTGAATATAAACATTTTTGCTAAAAGTATTATTATATTATTGATCGATTGATTCTGACTCTTTAGATCACCCAAATATTGCAATCCTTTAGCCATTCCTGGACCTGTGTCCAAAAACAAGCTAGAAATGGACAGTACCAAAACTGGGTTGGTTGTTTAGCAACAAAACCGAAAAGTGCACAACTATGAGGCAAAACAGATTGTTAACACCATGCCAGCTATGTTTTTTCTCCAATATTTACATCGTAACAGTTGTTGGTGCGCTAGCTAGCACATTTTAGCCATATTAGCATTGACATGAAATCTGTCAAAACACCTCAAAACAAGACATGGTATCAAGAACAATATCATACCAGCTGAAACGAGCCACTTAAGATTCATTCCCCACATGGCAGTTTCTTGTCAATATGGCTAACAATCTGGCCATCCAGAAACACAACAACACGCTGACTTCTGCCCCATGGAAGCCAGCACATCATTTTCGTGACCTTGTCAGCTAACCCATCTATAGCCCTTGTCAGCTAACCCATCTATAGCCCGTTAATAAAACCGACCTTTACTATGCTACTGTAGCCTACACATACGAATAGCAAAACCGGCCTCTGTGGGTTAGGGCGCTGTCCATGGTACTGAAATGAAACTAAACTGTCAGCCCGAAATGAAACTAAACTGTCAGCCCGTGGTCATAAAACTATAGCGTACTGATTAACTGAACTTTACTAGCTACTAGCTACTACTGTAGGCCTACTAGTAAGGGCGAAACATTATGAATACTCAACAATGTAAGCAACTCATGAACATATGGTGGTATGGGATGTTCATCAATCAACAAATAACCTGGATTGCTGGGGCGAAGGTTCACCTTCCAACAGGACAACAACGCTAAGAACACAGCCAAGACAACGCAGGAGTGGCTTCGGGACAAGTCTCTGAATGTCATTGAGTGGCCCAGCCAGAGCCTGGACTTGAACCACATCTAACATCTCTGGAGAGACCTGAAAATAGCTCTGCAGCGACGCTCCCCATCCAACCTGACAGAGCTTGAGAAGAATTGGAGAAACTCCCCCAAATACAGGTGTGCCAAGCTTATAGCATCATACCCAAGAAGACTCAAGGCTGCAATCGCTGCCAAAGGTGCTTCAACAAAGTACTGAGTAAAGGGTCTGAATACTTATGTAAATGTGATGTAACCTGTTTCTGCTTTGTCATTATGGGGTATTGTGTGTAGATTGATGAGGGGGGGAAAAACTAT
>NW_028156814.1:0-25925 GCF_964263955.1 Coregonus lavaretus
AGTAGTAGAGTAGTAGAGTAGTATAGTGTAGAGTAGTAGAGTAGTAGAGTGTAGAGTAGTAGAGTAGTATAGTGTAGAGTAGTAGAGTAGTATAGTGTAGAGTAGTAGAGTAGTATAGTGTAGAGTAGTAGAGTAGTAGAGTAGTAGAGTAGTAGAGTAGTAGAGTGTAGAGTAGTAGAGTAGTAGAGTAGTAGAGTAGTAGAGTGTAGAGTAGTAGAGTGTAGAGTAGTAGAGTGTAGAGTAGTAGAGTAGTAGAGTAGTAGAGTAGTAGAGTAGTAGAGTGTAGAGTAGTAGAGTGTAGAGTAGTAGAGTGTAGAGTAGTAGAGTAGTAGAGTAGTAGAGTAGTAGAGTGTAGAGTAGTAGAGTAGTATAGTGTAGAGTAGTAGAGTAGTAGAGTAGTAGAGTAGTATAGAGTAGTAGAGTAGTAGAGTAGTAGAGTAGTAGAGTGTAGAGTAGTAGAGTAGTATAGTGTAGAGTAGTAGAGTAGTAGAGTAGTAGAGTAGTAGAGTAGTAGAGTGTAGAGTAGTAGAGTAGTAGAGTAGTATAGTGTAGAGTAGTAGAGTAGTAGAGTAGTATAGTAGAGTAGTAGAGTAGTATAGTGTAGAGTAGTAGAGTAGTAGAGTAGTAGAGTAGTAGAGTGTAGAGTAGTAGAGTAGTAGAGTAGTATAGTGTAAAGTAGTAGAGTAGTAGAGTAGTAGAGTAGTAGAGTAGTAGAGTGTAGAGTAGTAGACTAGTATAGTGTAGAGTAGTAGAGTAGTAGAGTAGTAGAGTGTAGAGTAGTAGAGTAGTAGAGTAGTAGAGTAGTAGAGTAGTAGAGTGTAGAGTAGTAGAGTAGTATAGTGTAGAGTAGTAGAGTAGTAGAGTAGTAGAGTAGTAGAGTAGTAGAGTAGTAGAGTGTAGAGTAGTAGAGTAGTATAGTGTAGAGCAGTAGAGTAGTAGAGTAGTATAGTAGAGTAGTAGAGTAGTATAGTGTAGAGTAGTAGAGTAGTAGAGTAGTAGAGTGTAGAGTAGTAGAGTAGTAGAGTAGTATAGTGTAGAGTAGTAGAGTAGTAGAGTAGTAGAGTAGTAGAGTAGTAGAGTAGTATAGTGTAGAGTAGTAGAGTAGTAGAGTAGTATAGTGTAGAGTAGTAGAGTAGTAGAGTAGTAGAGTAGTAGAGTGTAGAGTAGTAGAGTAGTATAGTGTAGAGTAGTAGAGTAGTAGAGTAGTAGAGTAGTAGAGTGTAGAGTGGTAGAGTAGTAGAGTAGTAGAGTAGTATAGTGTAGAGTAGTAGAGTAGTATAGTGTAGAGTAGTAGAGTAGTAGAGTGTAGAGTAGTAGAGTAGTATAGTGTAGAGTAGTAGATTAGTATAGTGTAGAGTAGGAGAGTAGTAGAGTAGTAGAGTAGTAGAGTAGTAGAGTGTAGAGTAGTAGAGTAGTAGAGTAGTAGAGTAGTAGAGTGTAGAGTAGTAGAGTGTAGAGTAGTAGAGTGTAGAGTAGTAGAGTAGTATAGTGTAGAGTAGTAGAGTAGTATAGTGTAGAGTAGTAGAGTAGTAGAGTAGTAGAGTAGTATAGTAGTAGAGTAGTATAGTGTAGAGTAGTAGAGTGTAGAGTAGTAGAGTAGTATAGTGTAGAGAGGTGGGTAGTATAGTGTAGAGTAGTAGAGTAGTAGAGTGTAGAGTAGTAGAGTGTAGAGTAGTAGAGTGTAGAGTAGTAGAGTAGTATAGTGTAGAGTAGTAGAGTAGTATAGTGTAGAGTAGTAGAGTGTAGAGTAGTAGAGTGTAGAGTAGTAGAGTGTAGATTAGTAGAGTAGTATAGTGTAGAGTAGTAGAGTAGTAGAGTAGTAGAGTAGTAGAGTGTAGAGTAGTAGAGTGTAGAGTAGTAGAGTAGTATAGTGTAGAGTAGTAGAGTAGTAGAGTAGTAGAGTAGTAGAGTAGTAGAGTAGTATAGTGTAGAGTAGTAGAGCAGTAGAGTAGTAGAGTAGTATAGTGTAGAGTAGTAGAGTAGTAGAGTAGTAGAGTAGTAGAGTAGTAGAGTAGTGTAGTAGTAGAGTAGTAGAGTAGTAGAGTAGTAGAGTAGTAGAGTAGTATAGTGTAGAGTAGTAGAGTAGTAGAGTAGTAGAGTAGTATAGTGTAGAGTAGTAGAGTAGTAGAGTAGTAGAGTGAGGTAGTAGTAGAGTGTAGAGTAGTAGAGTGTAGAGTAGAGTAGTAGAGTAGTAGAGTAGTAGAGTAGTAGAGTAGTAGAGTGTAGAGTAGTAGAGTGTAGAGTAGTAGAGTAGTATAGTGTAGAGTAGTAGAGTAGTAGAGTAGTAGAGTAGTAGAGTAGTAGAGTAGTAGAGTGTAGAGTAGAGTAGAGTGTAGAGTAGTAGAGTGTAGAGTAGTAGAGTAGTATAGTGTAGAGTAGTAGAGTAGTATAGTGTAGAAGTAGAGTAGTAGATGTAGAGTAGTAGAGTAGTATAGTGTAGAGTAGTAGAGTAGTATAGTGTAGAGTAGTAGAGTAGTATAGTGTAGAGTAGTAGAGTAGTAGAGTGTAGAGTAGTAGAGTAGTATAGTGTAGAGTAGTAGAGTAGTATAGTGTAGAGTAGTAGAGTAGTAGAGTAGTAGAGTAGTAGAGTGTAGAGTAGTAGAGTAGTAGAGTGTAGAGTAGAGTAGTAGAGTGTAGAGTAGTAGAGTAGTAGAGTAGTAGAGTAGTAGAGTAGTATAGTGTAGAGTAGTAGAGTAGTAGAGTGTAGAGTAGTAGAGTAGTAGAGTAGTAGAGTAGTAGAGTAGTAGAGTAGTAGAGTGTAGAGTAGTAGAGTAGTAGAGTAGTAGAGTAGTAAGTGTAGAGTAGTAGAGTAGTAGAGTGTAGAGTAGTAGAGTAGTAGAGTAGTAGAGTAGTAGAGTTAGAGTAGTAGAGTAGTAGAGTAGTAGAGTAGTATAGTGTAGAGTAGTAGAGTAGTAGAGTGTAGAGTAGTAGAGTAGTATAGTGTAGAGTAGTAGAGTAGTATAGTGTAGAGTAGTAGAGTAGTAGAGTAGTAGAGTAGTAGAGTGTAGAGTAGTAGAGTGTAGAGTAGTAGAGTAGTAGAGTAGTAGAGTAGTAGAGTGTAGAGTAGTAGAGTAGTAGAGTAGTAGAGTAGTATAGTGTAGAGTAGTAGAGTAGTAGAGTGTAGAGTAGTAGAGTAGTAGAGTAGTAGAGTAGTAGAGTGTAGAGTAGTAGAGTAGTAGAGTAGTATAGTGTAGAGTAGTAGAGTAGTAGAGTGTAGAGTAGTAGAGTAGTATAGTTGTAGAGTAGTAGAGTAGTAGAGTGTAGAGTAGTAGAGTAGTATAGTGTAGTAGTAGAGTAGTAGAGTAGTAGAGTAGTAGAGTAGTAGAGTGTAGAGTAGTAGAGTGTAGAGTAGTAGAGTAGTAGAGTAGTAGAGTAGTATAGTGTAGAGTAGTAGAGTAGTAGAGTGTAGAGTAGTAGAGTAGTAGAGTAGTAGAGTGTAGAGTAGTAGAGTAGTAGAGTAGTAGAGTGTAGAGTAGTAGAGTAGTAGAGTAGTAGAGTAGTATAGTGTAGAGTAGAGTAGTAGAGTAGTAGAGTGTAGAGTAGTAGAGTGTAGAGTAGTAGAGTAGTAGAGTAGTAGAGTAGTATAGTGTAGAGTAGTAGAGTAGTAGAGTAGTAGAGTAGTAGAGTCGTAGAGTGTAGAGTAGTAGAGTAGTAGAGTAGTAGAGTGTAGAGTAGTAGAGTAGTAGAGTAGTAGAGTAGTATATGTAGAGTAGTAGAGTAGTAGAGTGTAGAGTAGTAGAGTAGTAGAGTAGTAGAGTAGTAGAGTGTAGAGTAGTAGAGTAGTAGAGTAGTAGAGTAGTATAGTGTAGAGTAGTAGAGTAGTAGAGTGTAGAGTAGTAGAGTAGTATAGTGTAGAGTAGTAGAGTAGTATAGTGTAGAGTAGTAGAGTAGTATAGTGTAGAGTAGTAGAGTAGTAGAGTAGTAGAGTAGTAGAGTGTAGAGTAGTAGAGTAGTAGAGTAGTAGAGTAGTAGAGTGTAGAGTAGTAGAGTAGTAGAGTAGTAGAGTAGTAGAGTAGTAGAGTAGTATAGTGTAGAGTAGTAGAGTAGTAGAGTGTAGAGTAGTAGAGTAGTAGAGTAGTAGAGTAGTAGAGTGTAGAGTAGTAGAGTAGTAGAGTAGTAGAGTAGTATAGTGTAGAGTAGTAGAGTAGTAGTGTAGAGTAGTAGAGTAGTATAGTGTAGAGTAGTAGAGTAGTATAGTGTAGAGTAGTAGAGTAGTATAGTGTAGAGTAGTAGAGTAGTAGAGTAGTAGAGTGTAGAGTAGTAGAGTAGTAGAGTGTAGAGTAGTAGAGTGTAGAGTAGTAGAGTAGTATAGTGTAGAGTAGTAGAGTAGTATAGTGTAGAGTAGTAGAGTAGTAGAGTAGTAGAGTAGTAGAGTAGTAGAGTAGTAGAGTAGTAGAGTAGTATAGTGTAGAGTAGTAGAGTAGTAGAGTAGTAGAGTTGTAGAGTAGTAGAGTAGTAGAGTAGTAGAGTAGTATAGTGTAGAGTAGTAGAGTAGTAGAGTAGTAGAGTAGTAGAGTAGTAGAGTAGTAGAGTAGTATAGTGTAGAGTAGTAGAGTAGTAGAGTAGTAGAGTAGTATAGTGTAGAGTAGTAGAGTAGTAGAGTAGTAGAGTAGTAGAGTAGTAGAGTAGTAGAGTAGGTATAGTGTAGAGTAGTAGAGTAGTAGAGTAGTAGAGTAGTATAGTGTAGAGTAGTAGAGTAGTAGAGTAGTAGAGTGTAGAGTAGTAGAGTGTAGAGTAGTAGAGTAGTATAGTGTAGAGTAGTAGAGTAGTAGAGTAGTAGAGTAGTAGAGTGTAGAGTAGTAGAGTAGTAGAGTAGTAGAGTGTAGAGTAGTAGAGTAGTAGAGTAGTAGAGTAGTAGAGTGTAGAGTAGTAGAGTAGTATAGTGTAGAGTAGTAGAGTAGTAGAGTAGTAGAGTAGTAGAGTAGTAGAGTGTAGAGTAGTAGAGTAGTAGAGTAGTAGAGTGTAGAGTAGTAGAGTAGTATAGTGTAGAGTAGTAGAGTAGTATAGTGTAGAGTAGTAGAGTAGTAGAGTGTAGAGTAGTAGAGTAGTATAGTGTAGAGTAGTAGAGTAGTATAGTGTAGAGTAGTAGAGTAGTAGAGTAGTAGAGTAGTAGAGTGTAGAGTAGTAGAGTAGTAGAGTAGTAGAGTGTAGAGTAGTAGAGTGTAGAGTAGTAGAGTAGTAGAGTAGTAGAGTAGTATAGTGTAGAGTAGTAGAGTAGTAGAGTGTAGAGTAGTAGAGTGTAGAGTAGTAGAGTAGTAGAGTAGTAGAGTAGTAGAGTAGTAGAGTGTAGAGTAGTAGAGTAGTAGAGTAGTAGAGTAGTATAGTGTAGAGTAGTAGAGTGTAGAGTAGTAGAGTAGTATAGTGTAGAGTAGTAGAGTAGTATAGTGTAGAGTAGTAGAGTAGTATAGTGTAGAGTAGTAGAGTAGTAGAGTAGTAGAGTAGTAGAGTGTAGAGTAGTAGAGTAGTAGAGTAGTAGAGTAGTAGAGTGTAGAGTAGTAGAGTAGTAGAGTAGTAGAGTAGTAGAGTAGTAGAGTAGTAGAGTAGTATAGTGTAGAGTAGTAGAGTAGTAGTGTAGAGTAGTAGAGTAGTAGAGTAGTAGAGTAGTAGAGTGTAGAGTAGTAGAGTAGTAGAGTAGTAGAGTAGTATAGTGTAGAGTAGTAGAGTAGTAGAGTGTAGAGTAGTAGAGTAGTATAGTGTAGAGTAGTAGAGTAGTATAGTGTAGAGTAGTAGAGTAGTATAGTGTAGAGTAGTAGAGTAGTAGTAGTAGAGTAGTAGAGTGTAGAGTAGTAGAGTAGTAGAGTAGTAGAGTAGTAGAGTGTAGAGTAGTAGAGTGTAGAGTAGTAGAGTGTAGAGTAGTAGAGTAGTAGAGTAGTAGAGTAGTAGAGTAGTAGAGTGTAGAGTAGTAGAGTGTAGAGTAGTAGAGTGTAGAGTAGTAGAGTAGTAGAGTAGTAGAGTAGTAGAGTGTAGAGTAGTAGAGTAGTATAGTGTAGAGTAGTAGAGTAGTAGAGTAGTAGAGTAGTATAGAGTAGTAGAGTAGTAGAGTAGTAGAGTAGTAGAGTGTAGAGTAGTAGAGTAGTATAGTGTAGAGTAGTAGAGTAGTAGAGTAGTAGAGTAGTAGAGTGTAGAGTAGTAGAGTAGTAGAGTAGTAGAGTAGTATAGTGTAGAGTAGTAGAGTAGTAGAGTGTAGAGTAGTAGAGTAGTATAGTGTAGAGTAGTAGAGTAGTATAGTGTAGAGTAGTAGAGTAGTATAGTGTAGAGTAGTAGAGTAGTAGAGTAGTAGAGTAGTAGAGTAGTAGAGTGTAGAGTAGTAGAGTAGTAGAGTAGTAGAGTAGTAGAGTGTAGAGTAGTAGAGTGTAGAGTAGTAGAGTGTAGAGTAGTAGAGTAGTAGAGTAGTAGAGTAGTAGAGTAGTAGAGTGTAGAGTAGTAGAGTGTAGAGTAGTAGAGTGTAGAGTAGTAGAGTAGTAGAGTAGTAGAGTAGTAGAGTGTAGAGTAGTAGAGTAGTATAGTGTAGAGTAGTAGAGTAGTAGAGTAGTAGAGTAGTATAGAGTAGTAGAGTAGTAGAGTAGTAGAGTAGTAGAGTGTAGAGTAGTAGAGTAGTATAGTGTAGAGTAGTAGAGTAGTAGAGTAGTAGAGTAGTAGAGTGTAGAGTAGTAGAGTAGTAGAGTAGTATAGTGTAGAGTAGTAGAGTAGTAGATTAGTATAGTAGAGTAGTAGAGTAGTATAGTGTAGAGTAGTAGAGTAGTAGAGTAGTAGAGTAGTAGAGTAGTAGAGTAGTAGAGTAGTATAGTGTAAAGTAGTAGAGTAGTAGAGTAGTAGAGTAGTAGAGTAGTAGAGTGTAGAGAGTGGTAGAGTAGTAGAGTAGTAGAGTAGTAGAGTGTAGAGTAGTAGAGTAGTAGGTAGTAGAGTAGTAGAGTGTAGAGTAGTAGAGTAGTAGAGTAGTAGAGTAGTGTAGAGTAGTAGAGTAGTAGAGTGTAGAGTAGTAGAGTAGTAGTAGAGTAGTAGAGTAGTAGATGTAGAGTAGTAGAGTAGTAGAGTAGGTAGAGTAGTAGAGTAGTAGAGTAGTAGAGTAGTAGAGTAGTAGAGTGTAGAGTAGTAGAGTAGTAGAGTAGTATAGTGTAGAGTAGTAGAGTAGTAGAGTAGTAGTAGTAGAGTAGTAGAGTAGTATAGTGTAGAGTAGTAGGTAGTATAGTGTAGAGTAGTAGAGTAGTAGAGTAGTAGAGTAGTAGAGTAGTAGAGTAGTTTAGTGTAGAGTAGTAGAGTAATAGAGTAGTAAGTAGTGTAGAGTTAGTAGAGTAGTAGAGTAGTAGAGTAGTAGAGTGTAGAGTAGTAGAGTAGTATAGTGTAGAGTAGTAGAGTAGTAGAGTAGTAGAGTAGTAGAGTGTAGAGTGGTAGAGTAGTAGAGTAGTAGAGTAGTATAGTGTAGAGTAGTAGAGTAGTATAGTGTAGAGTAGGTAGAGTAGTAGAGTGTAGAGTAGTAGAGTAGTAGAGTAGTGAGTAGTAGGTAGAGTAGTAGAGTAGTAGAGTAGTAGAGTAGTAGAGTGTAGAGTAGTAGAGTAGTAGAGTAGTAGAGTAGTAGAGTGTAGAGTAGTAGAGTAGTAGAGTAGTAGAGTGTAGAGTAGTAGAGTAGTATAGTGTATAGAGTAGTATAGTGTAGAGTAGTAGAGTAGTAGAGTAGTAGAGTAGTAGAGTAGTAGAGTAGTAGTGTAGAGTAGTAGAGTGTAGAGTAGTAGAGTAGTATAGTGTAGAGAGGTGTAGTAGTAGAGTAGTAGAGTGTAGAGTAGTAGAGTAGTAGAGTAGTAGAGTAGTAGAGTAGTAGAGTAGTAAGTGTAGAGTAGTAGAGTAGTAGAGTAGTAGAGTAGTAGAGTAGTAGAGTGTAGAGTAGTAGAGTAGTATAGTGTAGAGTAGTAGAGTAGTAGAGTAGTAGAGTGTAGAGTAGTAGAGTAGAGTAGTAGAGTAGTAGAGTGTAGAGTAGTAGAGTAGTATAGTGTAGAGTAGTAGAGTAGTAGAGTAGTAGAGTAGTAGAGTAGTAGAGTAGTAGAGTGTAGAGTAGTAGAGTAGTATAGTGTAGAGTAGTAGAGTAGTAGAGTAGTAGAGTAGTAGAGTAGTAGAGTAGTATAGTGTAGAGTAGTAGAGTAGTAGAGTAGAGTGTAGAGTAGTAGAGTAGTAGAGTAGTATAGTGTAGAGTAGTAGAGTAGTAGAGTGTAGAGTAGTAGAGTAGTAGAGTAGTAGAGTAGTAGAGTGTAGAGTAGTAGAGTAGTATAGTGTAGAGTAGTAGAGTAGTAGAGTAGTAGAGTAGTAGAGTGTAGAGTAGTAGAGTAGTAGAGTAGTAGAGTAGAGTAGTGTAGAGTAGTAGAGTAGTAGTGTAGAGTAGTAGAGTAGTAGAGTGTAGAGTAGTAGAGTAGTATAGTGTAGAGTAGTAGAGTAGTATAGTGTAGAGTAGTAGAGTAGTAGAGTAGTAGAGTAGTAGAGTAGTAGAGTGTAGAGTAGTAGAGTAGTAGAGTAGTAGAGTAGTAGAGTGTAGAGTAGTAGAGTGTAGAGTAGTAGAGTGTAGAGTAGTAGAGTAGTATAGTTGTAGAGTAGTAGAGTAGTATAGTGTAGAGTAGTAGAGTAGTAGAGTAGTAGAGTAGTATAGTAGTAGAGTAGTATAGTGTAGAGTAGTAGAGTGTAGAGTAGTAGAGTAGTATAGTGTAGAGAGGTGGGTAGTATAGTGTAGAGTAGTAGAGTAGTAGAGTGTAGAGTAGTAGAGTAGTATAGTGTAGAGTAGTAGAGTGTAGAGTAGTAGAGTAGTATAGTGTAGAGTAGTAGAGTGTAGAGTAGTAGAGTAGTATAGTGTAGAGTAGTAGAGTAGTAGAGTAGTAGAGTAGTAGAGTGTAGAGTAGAGAGTGTAGAGTAGTAGAGTGTAGAGTAGTAGAGTAGTATAGTGTAGAGTAGTATAGTGTAGAGTAGTAGAGTAGTATAGTGTAGAGTAGTAGAGTGTAGTAGTAGAGTAGTAGAGTAGTATAGTGTAGAGTAGTAGAGTAGTATAGTGTAGAGTAGTATAGTGTAGAGTAGTAGAGTAGTAGAGTAGTATAGTAGTAGAGTAGTATAGGGTAGAGTAGTATAGTGTATAGTAGTATAGTAGTATAGTGTAGAGTAGTATAGTGTAGAGTATTAGAGTAGTATAGTGTAGAGTAGTATAGTGTAGAGTAGTAGAGTAGTAGAGTAGTATAGTTTAGAGTAGTAGAGTAGTAGAGTGTAGAGTAGTAGAGTAGTAGAGTAGTAGAGTAGTAGAGTGTAGAGTAGTAGAGTAGTAGAGTAGTATAGTGTAGAGTAGTAGAGTAGTAGAGTGTAGAGTAGTAGAGTAGTATAGTGTAGAGTAGTAGAGTAGTATATTGTATAGTAGTAGAGTAGTATAGTGTAGAGTAGTAGAGTAGTAGAGTAGTAGAGTAGTAGAGTGTAGAGTAGTAGAGTGTAGAGTAGTAGAGTGTAGAGTAGTAGAGTAGTATAGTGTAGAGTAGTAGAGTAGTATAGTGTAGAGTAGTAGAGTGTAGAGTAGTAGAGTGTAGTAGTAGAGTGTAGAGTAGTATAGTAGTATAGTGTAGAGTAGTAGAGTAGTAGAGTAGTAGAGTGTAGAGTAGTAGAGTGTAGAGTAGTAGAGTAGTATAGTGTAGAGTAGTAGAGTAGTAGAGTAGTAGAGTAGTAGAGTAGTAGAGTAGTATAGTGTAGAGTAGTAGAGCAGTAGAGTAGTAGAGTAGTATAGTGTAGAGTAGTAGAGTAGTAGAGTAGTAGAGTAGTAGAGTAGTAGAGTAGTAGAGTAGTAGAGTAGTAGAGTGGTATAGTGTAGAGTAGTAGAGTAGTAGAGTAGTAGAGTAGTATAGTGTAGAGTAGTATAGTAGAGTAGTAGAGTGCAGAGTAGTAGAGTGTAGAGTAGTAGAGTAGTAAAGTGTAGAGTAGTAGAGTAGTAGAGTAGTAGAGTAGTATAGTGTAGAGTAGTAGAGTAGTAGAGTAGTATAGTGTAGAGTAGTAGAGTGTAGAGTAGTAGAGTAGTATAGTGTAGAGTAGTAGAGTAGTATAGTGTAGAGTAGTAGAGTAGTAGAGTAGTAGAGTAGTAGAGTAGTAGAGTGTAGAGTAGTAGAGTGTAGAGTAGTAGGTGTAGAGTAGTAGAGTAGTATAGTGTAGAGTAGTAGAGTAGTATAGTGTAGAGAGTATAGTAGTAGAGTGTAGAGTAGTAGAGTAGTATAGTGTAGAGTAGTAGAGTAGTATAGTGTAGAGTAGTAGAGTAGTAGAGTAGTAGAGTAGTAGAGTGTAGAGTAGTAGAGTAGTAGAGTAGTAGAGTGTAGAGTAGTAGAGTGTAGAGTAGTAGAGTAGTAGAGTAGTAGAGTAGTATAGTGTAGAGTAGTAGAGTAGTAGAGTGTAGAGTAGTAGAGTGTAGAGTAGTAGAGTAGTAGAGTAGTAGAGTAGTAGAGTAGTAGAGTGTAGAGTAGTAGAGTAGTAGAGTAGTAGAGTAGTATAGTGTAGAGTAGTAGAGTAGTAGAGTGTAGAGTAGTAGAGTAGTATAGTGTAGAGTAGTAGAGTAGTATAGTGTAGAGTAGTAGAGTAGTATAGTGTAGAGTAGTAGAGTAGTAGAGTAGTAGAGTAGTAGAGTGTAGAGTAGTAGAGTAGTAGAGTAGTAGAGTAGTAGAGTAGTAGAGTAGTAGAGTAGTAGAGTAGTAGAGTAGTAGAGTAGTAGAGTAGTAGAGTAGTATAGTGTAGAGTAGTAGAGTAGTAGAGTGTAGAGTAGTAGAGTAGTAGAGTAGTAGAGTAGTAGAGTGTAGAGTAGTAGAGTAGTAGAGTAGTAGAGTAGTAGTGTAGAGTAGTAGAGTAGTAGAGTGTAGAGTAGTAGAGTAGTATAGTGTAGAGTAGTAGAGTAGTATAGTGTAGAGTAGTAGAGTAGTATAGTGTAGAGTAGTAGAGTAGTAGAGTAGTAGAGTAGTAGAGTAGTAGAGTAGTAGAGTGTAGAGTAGTAGAGTAGTAGAGTAGTAGAGTAGTAGAGTGTAGAGTAGTAGAGTGTAGAGTAGTAGAGTGTAGAGTAGTAGAGTAGTAGAGTAGTAGAGTAGTAGATAGAGTGTAGAGTAGTAGAGTGTAGAGTAGTAGAGTGTAGAGTAGTAGAGTAGTAGAGTAGTAGAGTAGTAGAGTGTAGAGTAGTAGAGTAGTATAGTGTAGAGTAGTAGAGTAGTAGAGTAGTAGAGTAGTATAGAGTAGTAGAGTAGTAGAGTAGTAGAGTAGTAGAGTGTAGAGTAGTAGAGTAGTATAGTGTAGAGTAGTAGAGTAGTAGAGTAGTAGAGTAGTAGAGTAGTAGAGTAGTAGAGTAGTAGAGTGTAGAGTAGTAGAGTAGTAGAGTAGTATAGTGTAGAGTAGTAGAGTAGTAGATTAGTATAGTAGAGTAGTAGAGTAGTATAGTGTAGAGTAGTAGAGTAGTAGAGTAGTAGAGTAGTAGAGTAGTAGAGTAGTAGAGTAGTATAGTGTAAAGTAGTAGAGTAGTAGAGTAGTAGAGTAGTAGAGTAGTAGAGTGTAGAGTAGTAGACTAGTATAGTGTAGAGTAGTAGAGTAGTAGAGTAGTAGAGTGTAGAGTAGTAGAGTAGTAGAGTAGTAGAGTAGTAGAGTGTAGAGTAGTAGAGTAGTATAGTGTAGAGTAGTAGAGTAGTAGAGTAGTAGAGTAGTAGAGTAGTAGAGTAGTAGAGTGTAGAGTAGTAGAGTAGTATAGTGTAGAGCAGTAGAGTAGTAGAGTAGTATAGTAGAGTAGTAGAGTAGTATAGTGTAGAGTAGTAGAGTAGTAGAGTAGTAGAGTGTAGAGTAGTAGAGTAGTAGAGTAGTATAGTGTAGAGTAGTAGAGTAGTAGAGTAGTAGAGTAGTAGAGTAGTAGAGTAGTATAGTGTAGAGTAGTAGAGTAGTAGAGTAGTATAGTGTAGAGTAGTAGAGTAGTAGAGTAGTAGAGTAGTAGAGTGTAGAGTAGTAGAGTAGTATAGTGTAGAGTAGTAGAGTAGTAGAGTAGTAGAGTAGTAGAGTGTAGAGTGGTAGAGTAGTAGAGTAGTAGAGTAGTATAGTGTAGAGTAGTAGAGTAGTATAGTGTAGAGTAGTAGAGTAGTAGAGTGTAGAGTAGTAGAGTAGTATAGTGTAGAGTAGTAGAGTAGTATAGTGTAGAGTAGGAGAGTAGTAGAGTAGTAGAGTAGTAGAGTAGTAGAGTGTAGAGTAGTAGAGTAGTAGAGTAGTAGAGTAGTAGAGTGTAGAGTAGTAGAGTGTAGAGTAGTAGAGTGTAGAGTAGTAGAGTAGTATAGTGTAGAGTAGTAGAGTAGTATAGTGTAGAGTAGTAGAGTAGTAGAGTAGTATAGTAGTAGAGTAGTATAGTGTAGAGTAGTAGAGTGTAGAGTAGTAGAGTAGTATAGTGTAGAGAGGTGGGTAGTATAGTGTAGAGTAGTAGAGTAGTAGAGTAGTAGAGTAGTAGAGTAGTAGAGTAGTAGAGTAGTAGAGTAGTATAGTGTAAAGTAGTAGAGTAGTAGAGTAGTAGAGTAGTAGAGTAGTAGAGTGTAGAGTAGTAGACTAGTATAGTGTAGAGTAGTAGAGTAGTAGAGTAGTAGAGTGTAGAGTAGTAGAGTAGTAGAGTAGTAGAGTAGTAGAGTGTAGAGTAGTAGAGTAGTATAGTGTAGAGTAGTAGAGTAGTAGAGTAGTAGAGTAGTAGAGTAGTAGAGTAGTAGAGTGTAGAGTAGTAGAGTAGTATAGTGTAGAGCAGTAGAGTAGTAGAGTAGTATAGTAGAGTAGTAGAGTAGTATAGTGTAGAGTAGTAGAGTAGTAGAGTAGTAGAGTGTAGAGTAGTAGAGTAGTAGAGTAGTATAGTGTAGAGTAGTAGAATAGTAGAGTAGTAGAGTAGTAGAGTAGTAGAGTAGTATAGTGTAGAGTAGTAGAGTAGTAGAGTAGTATAGTGTAGAGTAGTAGAGTAGTAGAGTAGTAGAGTAGTAGAGTGTAGAGTAGTAGAGTAGTATAGTGTAGAGTAGTAGAGTAGTAGAGTAGTAGAGTAGTAGAGTGTAGAGTGGTAGAGTAGTAGAGTAGTAGAGTAGTATAGTGTAGAGTAGTAGAGTAGTATAGTGTAGAGTAGTAGAGTAGTAGAGTGTAGAGTAGTAGAGTAGTATATTGTAGAGTAGTAGAGTAGTATAGTGTAGAGTAGGAGAGTAGTAGAGTAGTAGAGTAGTAGAGTAGTAGAGTGTAGAGTAGTAGAGTAGTAGAGTAGTAGAGTAGTAGAGTGTAGAGTAGTAGAGTGTAGAGTAGTAGAGTGTAGAGTAGTAGAGTAGTATAGTGTAGAGTAGTAGAGTAGTATAGTGTAGAGTAGTAGAGTAGTAGAGTAGTAGAGTAGTATAGTAGTAGAGTAGTATAGTGTAGAGTAGTAGAGTGTAGAGTAGTAGAGTAGTATAGTGTAGAGAGGTGGGTAGTATAGTGTAGAGTAGTAGAGTAGTAGAGTGTAGAGTAGTAGAGTAGTATAGTGTAGAGTAGTAGAGTGTAGAGTAGTAGAGTAGTATAGTGTAGAGTAGTAGAGTGTAGAGTAGTAGAGTAGTATAGTGTAGAGTAGTAGAGTAATAGAGTAGTAGAGTAGTAGAGTGTAGAGTAGCAGAGTGTAGAGTAGTAGAGTGTAGAGTAGTAGAGTAGTATAGTGTAGAGTAGTATAGTGTAGAGTAGTAGAGTAGTATAGTGTAGAGTAGTAGAGTGTAGTTAGTAGAGTAGTAGAGTAGTATAGTGTAGAGTAGTAGAGTAGTATAGTGTAGAGTAGTATAGTGTAGAGTAGTAGAGTAGTAGAGTAGTATAGTAGTAGAGTAGTATAGGGTAGAGTAGTATAGTGTAGAGTAGTATAGTAGTATAGTGTAGAGTAGTATAGTGTAGAGTATTAGAGTAGTATAGTGTAGAGTAGTATAGTGTAGAGTAGTAGAGTAGTAGAGTAGTAGAGTAGTAGAGCTGTGTGTTGGTGGGAGCTGTGTGTTGGTGGGAGCTGTGTGGTGGTGGGAGCTGTGTGTTGGTGGGAGCTGTGTGTTGGTGGGAGCTGTGTGGTGGTGGGAGCTGTGTGGTGGTGGGAGCTGTGTGGTGGTGGGAGCTGTGTGTTGGTGGGAGCTGTGTGTTGGTGGGAGCTGTGTGTTGGTGTGAGCTGTGTGTTGGTGGGAGCTGTGTGTTGGTGGGAGCTGTGTGGTGGTGGGAGCTGTGTGTTGGTGGGAGCTGTGTGGTGGTGGGAGCTGTGTGGTGGTGGGAGCTGTGTGTTGGTGGGAGCTGTGTGGTGGTGGGAGGTGTGTGGTGGTGGGAGCTGTGTGGTGGTGGGAGCTGTGTGGTGGTGGGAGCTGTGTGTTGGTGGGAGCTGTGTGTTGGTGGGAGCTGTGTGTTGGTGGGAGCTGTGTGGTGGTGGGAGCTGTGTGGTGGTGGGAGCTGTGTGGTGGTGGGAGCTGTGTGGTGGTGGGAGCTGTGTGTTGGTGGGAGCTGTGTGGTGGTGGGAGCTGTGTGTTGGTGGGAGCTGTGTGGTGGTGGGAGCTGTGTGTTGGTGGGAGCTGTGTGTTGGTGGGAGCTGTGTGTTGGTGGGAGCTGTGTGTTGGTGGGAGCTGTGTGTTGGTGGGAGCTGTGTGGTGGTGGGAGCTGTGTGGTGGTGGGAGCTGTGTGTTGGTGGGAGCTGTGTGGTGGTGGGAGCTGTGTGGTGGTGGGAGCTGTGTGTTGGTGGGAGCTGTGTGTTGGTGGGAGCTGTGTGGTGGTGGGAGCTGTGTGTTGGTGGGAGCTGTGTGGTGGTGGGAGCTGTGTGGTGGTGGGAGCTGTGTGGTGGTGGGAGGTGTGTGTTGGTGGGAGCTGTGTGGTGGTGGGAGGTGTGTGTGTTGGTGTGAGCTGTGTGGTGGTGGGAGCTGTGTGGTGGTGGGAGGTGTGTGTTGGTGGGAGCTGTGTGTTGGTGGGAGCTGTGTGGTGGTGGGAGCTGTGTGTTGGTGGGAGCTGTGTGGTGGTGGGAGCTGTGTGTTGGTGGGAGCTGTGTGGTGGTGGGAGCTGTGTGTTGGTGGGAGCTGTGTGGTGGTGGGAGCTGTGTGTTGGTGGGAGCTGTGTGGTGGTGGGAGCTGTGTGGTGGTGGGAGCTGTGTGTTGGTGGGAGCTGTGTGTTGGTGGGAGCTGTGTGGTGGTGGGAGCTGTGTGTTGGTGGGAGCTGTGTGGTGGTGGGAGCTGTGTGGTGGTGGGAGCTGTGTGGTGGTGGGAGCTGTGTGTTGGTGGGAGCTGTGTGTTGGTGGGAGCTGTGTGTTGGTGGGAGCTGTGTGTTGGTGGGAGCTGTGT
Organism: Coregonus lavaretus; assembly: GCF_964263955.1. Lineage (NCBI taxonomy): Eukaryota > Metazoa > Chordata > Actinopteri > Salmoniformes > Salmonidae > Coregonus > Coregonus lavaretus. The sequence goes on from NW_028156814.1 coordinate 15,291, forward strand.
GGTGGTGGGAGCTGTGTGGTGGTGGGAGCTGTGTGGTGGTGGGAGCTGTGTGTTGGTGGGAGCTGTGTGTTGGTGGGAGCTGTGTGTTGGTGGGAGCTGTGTGGTGGTGGGAGGTGTGTGTTGGTGGGAGCTGTGTGGTGGTGGGAGGTGTGTGTGTTGGTGTGAGCTGTGTGGTGGTGGGAGCTGTGTGGTGGTGGGAGGTGTGTGTTGGTGGGAGCTGTGTGTTGGTGGGAGCTGTGTGGTGGTGGGAGCTGTGTGTTGGTGGGAGCTGTGTGGTGGTGGGAGGTGTGTGCTGGTGGGAGCTGTGTGTTGGTGCGAGCTGTGTGGTGGTGGGAGCTGTGTGTTGGTGGGAGCTGTGTGGTGGTGGGAGCTGTGTGTTGGTGGGAGCTGTGTGTTGGTGGGAGCTGTGTGTTGGTGGGAGCTGTGTGGTGGTGGGAGGTGTGTGTTGGTGGGAGCTGTGTGTTGGTGGGAGCTGTGTGTTGGTGGGAGCTGTGTGGTGGTGGGAGGTGTGTGTGTTGGTGTGAGCTGTGTGGTGGTGGGAGCTGTGTGGTGGTGGGAGGTGTGTGTTGGTGGGAGCTGTGTGTTGGTATTAGAGTAGTATAGTGTAGAGTAGTAGAGTAGTATAGTGTAGAGTAGTAGAGTAGTAGAGTAGTAGAGTAGTAGAGTGTAGAGTAGTAGAGTGTAGAGTAGTAGAGTGTAGAGTAGTAGAGTAGTAGAGTAGTATAGTGTAGAGTATTAGAGTAGTATAGTGTAGAGTAGTATAGTGTAGAGTAGTAGAGTAGTAGAGTAGTAGAGTAGTAGAGCTGTGTGTTGGTGGGAGCTGTGTGTTGGTGGGAGCTGTGTGGTGGTGGGAGCTGTGTGTTGGTGGGAGCTGTGTGTTGGTGGGAGCTGTGTGGTGGTGGGAGCTGTGTGGTGGTGGGAGCTGTGTGGTGGTGGGAGCTGTGTGTTGGTGGGAGCTGTGTGTTGGTGGGAGCTGTGTGTTGGTGTGAGCTGTGTGTTGGTGGGAGCTGTGTGTTGGTGGGAGCTGTGTGGTGGTGGGAGCTGTGTGTTGGTGGGAGCTGTGTGGTGGTGGGAGCTGTGTGGTGGTGGGAGCTGTGTGTTGGTGGGAGCTGTGTGGTGGTGGGAGGTGTGTGGTGGTGGGAGCTGTGTGGTGGTGGGAGCTGTGTGGTGGTGGGAGCTGTGTGTTGGTGGGAGCTGTGTGTTGGTGGGAGCTGTGTGTTGGTGGGAGCTGTGTGGTGGTGGGAGCTGTGTGGTGGTGGGAGCTGTGTGGTGGTGGGAGCTGTGTGGTGGTGGGAGCTGTGTGTTGGTGGGAGCTGTGTGGTGGTGGGAGCTGTGTGTTGGTGGGAGCTGTGTGGTGGTGGGAGCTGTGTGTTGGTGGGAGCTGTGTGTTGGTGGGAGCTGTGTGGTGGTGGGAGCTGTGTGGTGGTGGGAGCTGTGTGGTGGTGGGAGCTGTGTGTTGGTGGGAGCTGTGTGGTGGTGGGAGCTGTGTGTTGGTGGGAGCTGTGTGGTGGTGGGAGCTGTGTGTTGGTGGGAGCTGTGTGTTGGTGGGAGCTGTGTGTTGGTGGGAGCTGTGTGTTGGTGGGAGCTGTGTGTTGGTGGGAGCTGTGTGGTGGTGGGAGCTGTGTGGTGGTGGGAGCTGTGTGTTGGTGGGAGCTGTGTGGTGGTGGGAGCTGTGTGGTGGTGGGAGCTGTGTGTTGGTGGGAGCTGTGTGTTGGTGGGAGCTGTGTGGTGGTGGGAGCTGTGTGTTGGTGGGAGCTGTGTGGTGGTGGGAGCTGTGTGGTGGTGGGAGCTGTGTGGTGGTGGGAGGTGTGTGTTGGTGGGAGCTGTGTGGTGGTGGGAGGTGTGTGTGTTGGTGTGAGCTGTGTGGTGGTGGGAGCTGTGTGGTGGTGGGAGGTGTGTGTTGGTGGGAGCTGTGTGTTGGTGGGAGCTGTGTGGTGGTGGGAGCTGTGTGTTGGTGGGAGCTGTGTGGTGGTGGGAGCTGTGTGTTGGTGGGAGCTGTGTGGTGGTGGGAGCTGTGTGTTGGTGGGAGCTGTGTGGTGGTGGGAGCTGTGTGTTGGTGGGAGCTGTGTGGTGGTGGGAGCTGTGTGGTGGTGGGAGCTGTGTGTTGGTGGGAGCTGTGTGTTGGTGGGAGCTGTGTGGTGGTGGGAGCTGTGTGTTGGTGGGAGCTGTGTGGTGGTGGGAGCTGTGTGGTGGTGGGAGCTGTGTGGTGGTGGGAGCTGTGTGTTGGTGGGAGCTGTGTGTTGGTGGGAGCTGTGTGTTGGTGGGAGCTGTGTGTTGGTGGGAGCTGTGTGGTGGTGGGAGCTGTGTGGTGGTGGGAGCTGTGTGGTGGTGGGAGCTGTGTGTTGGTGGGAGCTGTGTGTTGGTGGGAGCTGTGTGTTGGTGGGAGCTGTGTGGTGGTGGGAGGTGTGTGTTGGTGGGAGCTGTGTGGTGGTGGGAGGTGTGTGTGTTGGTGTGAGCTGTGTGGTGGTGGGAGCTGTGTGGTGGTGGGAGGTGTGTGTTGGTGGGAGCTGTGTGTTGGTGGGAGCTGTGTGGTGGTGGGAGCTGTGTGTTGGTGGGAGCTGTGTGGTGGTGGGAGGTGTGTGCTGGTGGGAGCTGTGTGTTGGTGCGAGCTGTGTGGTGGTGGGAGCTGTGTGTTGGTGGGAGCTGTGTGGTGGTGGGAGCTGTGTGTTGGTGGGAGCTGTGTGTTGGTGGGAGCTGTGTGTTGGTGGGAGCTGTGTGGTGGTGGGAGGTGTGTGTTGGTGGGAGCTGTGTGTTGGTGGGAGCTGTGTGTTGGTGGGAGCTGTGTGGTGGTGGGAGGTGTGTGTGTTGGTGTGAGCTGTGTGGTGGTGGGAGCTGTGTGGTGGTGGGAGGTGTGTGTTGGTGGGAGCTGTGTGTTGGTATTAGAGTAGTATAGTGTAGAGTAGTAGAGTAGTATAGTGTAGAGTAGTAGAGTAGTAGAGTAGTAGAGTAGTAGAGTGTAGAGTAGTAGAGTGTAGAGTAGTAGAGTGTAGAGTAGTAGAGTAGTAGAGTAGTATAGTGTAGAGTATTAGAGTAGTATAGTGTAGAGTAGTATAGTGTAGAGTAGTAGAGTAGTAGAGTAGTAGAGTAGTAGAGCTGTGTGTTGGTGGGAGCTGTGTGTTGGTGGGAGCTGTGTGGTGGTGGGAGCTGTGTGTTGGTGGGAGCTGTGTGTTGGTGGGAGCTGTGTGGTGGTGGGAGCTGTGTGGTGGTGGGAGCTGTGTGGTGGTGGGAGCTGTGTGTTGGTGGGAGCTGTGTGTTGGTGGGAGCTGTGTGTTGGTGTGAGCTGTGTGTTGGTGGGAGCTGTGTGTTGGTGGGAGCTGTGTGGTGGTGGGAGCTGTGTGTTGGTGGGAGCTGTGTGGTGGTGGGAGCTGTGTGGTGGTGGGAGCTGTGTGTTGGTGGGAGCTGTGTGGTGGTGGGAGGTGTGTGGTGGTGGGAGCTGTGTGGTGGTGGGAGCTGTGTGGTGGTGGGAGCTGTGTGTTGGTGGGAGCTGTGTGTTGGTGGGAGCTGTGTGTTGGTGGGAGCTGTGTGGTGGTGGGAGCTGTGTGGTGGTGGGAGCTGTGTGGTGGTGGGAGCTGTGTGGTGGTGGGAGCTGTGTGTTGGTGGGAGCTGTGTGGTGGTGGGAGCTGTGTGTTGGTGGGAGCTGTGTGGTGGTGGGAGCTGTGTGTTGGTGGGAGCTGTGTGTTGGTGGGAGCTGTGTGTTGGTGGGAGCTGTGTGTTGGTGGGAGCTGTGTGTTGGTGGGAGCTGTGTGGTGGTGGGAGCTGTGTGGTGGTGGGAGCTGTGTGTTGGTGGGAGCTGTGTGGTGGTGGGAGCTGTGTGGTGGTGGGAGCTGTGTGTTGGTGGGAGCTGTGTGTTGGTGGGAGCTGTGTGGTGGTGGGAGCTGTGTGTTGGTGGGAGCTGTGTGGTGGTGGGAGCTGTGTGGTGGTGGGAGCTGTGTGGTGGTGGGAGGTGTGTGTTGGTGGGAGCTGTGTGGTGGTGGGAGTTGTGTGTGTTGGTGTGAGCTGTGTGGTGGTGGGAGCTGTGTGGTGGTGGGAGGTGTGTGTTGGTGGGAGCTGTGTGTTGGTGGGAGCTGTGTGGTGGTGGGAGCTGTGTGTTGGTGGGAGCTGTGTGGTGGTGGGAGCTGTGTGTTGGTGGGAGCTGTGTGGTGGTGGGAGCTGTGTGTTGGTGGGAGCTGTGTGGTGGTGGGAGCTGTGTGTTGGTGGGAGCTGTGTGGTGGTGGGAGCTGTGTGGTGGTGGGAGCTGTGTGTTGGTGGGAGCTGTGTGTTGGTGGGAGCTGTGTGGTGGTGGGAGCTGTGTGTTGGTGGGAGCTGTGTGGTGGTGGGAGCTGTGTGGTGGTGGGAGCTGTGTGGTGGTGGGAGCTGTGTGTTGGTGGGAGCTGTGTGTTGGTGGGAGCTGTGTGTTGGTGGGAGCTGTGTGTTGGTGGGAGCTGTGTGGTGGTGGGAGCTGTGTGGTGGTGGGAGCTGTGTGGTGGTGGGAGCTGTGTGTTGGTGGGAGCTGTGTGTTGGTGGGAGCTGTGTGTTGGTGGGAGCTGTGTGGTGGTGGGAGGTGTGTGTTGGTGGGAGCTGTGTGGTGGTGGGAGGTGTGTGTGTTGGTGTGAGCTGTGTGGTGGTGGGAGCTGTGTGGTGGTGGGAGGTGTGTGTTGGTGGGAGCTGTGTGTTGGTGGGAGCTGTGTGGTGGTGGGAGCTGTGTGTTGGTGGGAGCTGTGTGGTGGTGGGAGGTGTGTGCTGGTGGGAGCTGTGTGTTGGTGCGAGCTGTGTGGTGGTGGGAGCTGTGTGTTGGTGGGAGCTGTGTGGTGGTGGGAGCTGTGTGTTGGTGGGAGCTGTGTGTTGGTGGGAGCTGTGTGTTGGTGGGAGCTGTGTGGTGGTGGGAGGTGTGTGTTGGTGGGAGCTGTGTGTTGGTGGGAGCTGTGTGTTGGTGGGAGCTGTGTGGTGGTGGGAGGTGTGTGTGTTGGTGTGAGCTGTGTGGTGGTGGGAGCTGTGTGGTGGTGGGAGGTGTGTGTTGGTGGGAGCTGTGTGTTGGTATTAGAGTAGTATAGTGTAGAGTAGTAGAGTAGTATAGTGTAGAGTAGTAGAGTAGTAGAGTAGTAGAGTAGTAGAGTGTAGAGTAGTAGAGTGTAGAGTAGTAGAGTGTAGAGTAGTAGAGTAGTAGAGTAGTAGAGTGTAGAGTAGTAGAGTAGTAGAGTGTAGAGTAGTAGAGTGTAGAGTAGTAGAGTGTAGAGTAGTAGAGTAGTATAGTGTAGAGTAGTAGAGTAGTATAGTGTAGAGTAGTAGAGTAGTAGAGTAGTAGAGTGTAGAGTAGTAGAGTAGTATAGTGTAGAGTAGTAGAGTAGTATAGTGTAGAGTAGTAGAGTAGTAGAGTAGTAGAGTAGTAGAGTGTAGAGTAGTAGAGTGTAGAGTAGTAGAGTGTAGAGTAGTAGAGTAGTATAGTGTAGAGTAGTAGAGTGTAGAGTAGTAGAGTAGTATAGTGTAGAGTAGTAGAGTAGTATAGTGTAGAGTAGTAGAGTGTAGAGTAGTAGAGTGTAGAGTAGTAGAGTGTAGAGTAGTAGAGTAGTATAGTGTAGAGTAGTAGAGTAGTAGAGTAGTAGAGTGTAGAGTAGTAGAGTGTAGAGTAGTAGAGTAGTATAGTGTAGAGTAGTAGAGTAGTAGAGTAGTAGAGTAGTAGAGTAGTAGAGTAGTATAGTGTAGAGTAGTAGAGTAGTAGAGTAGTAGAGTAGTATAGTGTAGAGTAGTAGAGTAGTAGAGTAGTAGAGTAGTAGAGTAGTAGAGTAGTAGAGTAGTAGAGTGGTATAGTGTAGAGTAGTAGAGTAGTAGAGTAGTAGAGTAGTATAGTGTAGAGTAGTAGGGTAGTAGAGTAGTAGAGTGCAGAGTAGTAGAGTGTAGAGTAGTAGAGTAGTATAGTGTAGAGTAGTAGAGTAGTAGAGTAGTAGAGTGTAGAGTAGTAGAGTAGTAGAGTAGTATAGTGTAGAGTAGTAGAGTGTAGAGTAGTAGAGTAGTATAGTGTAGAGTAGTAGAGTAGTATAGTGTAGAGTAGTAGAGTAGTAGAGTAGTAGAGTAGTAGAGTAGTAGAGTGTAGAGTAGTAGAGTGTAGAGTAGTAGAGTGTAGAGTAGTAGAGTAGTATAGTGTAGAGTAGTAGAGTAGTATAGTGTAGAGAAGTAGAGTAGTAGAGTGTAGAGTAGTAGAGTAGTATAGTGTAGAGTAGTAGAGTAGTATAGTGTAGAGTAGTAGAGTAGTAGAGTAGTAGAGTAGTAGAGTGTAGAGTAGTAGAGTAGTAGAGTAGTAGAGTGTAGAGTAGTAGAGTGTAGAGTAGTAGAGTAGTAGAGTAGTAGAGTAGTATAGTGTAGAGTAGTAGAGTAGTAGAGTGTAGAGTAGTAGAGTGTAGAGTAGTAGAGTAGTAGAGTAGTAGAGTAGTAGAGTGTAGAGTAGTAGAGTAGTAGAGTAGTAGAGTAGTATAGTGTAGAGTAGTAGAGTAGTAGAGTGTAGAGTAGTAGAGTAGTAGAGTAGTAGAGTAGTAGAGTGTAGAGTAGTAGAGTAGTAGAGTAGTAGAGTAGTATAGTGTAGAGTAGTAGAGTAGTAGAGTGTAGAGTAGTAGAGTAGTATAGTGTAGAGTAGTAGAGTAGTATAGTGTAGAGTAGTAGAGTAGAGTAGTATAGTGTAGAGTAGTAGAGTAGTAGAGTAGTAGAGTAGTAGAGTGTAGAGTAGTAGAGTAGTAGAGTAGTAGAGTAGTAGAGTGTAGAGTAGTAGAGTAGTAGAGTAGTAGAGTAGTAGAGTAGTAGAGTAGTAGAGTAGTATAGTGTAGAGTAGTAGAGTAGTAGAGTGTAGAGTAGTAGAGTAGTAGAGTAGTAGAGTAGTAGAGTGTAGAGTAGTAGAGTAGTAGAGTAGTAGAGTAGTATAGTGTAGAGTAGTAGAGTAGTAGAGTGTAGAGTAGTAGAGTAGTATAGTGTAGAGTAGTAGAGTAGTATAGTGTAGAGTAGTAGAGTAGTATAGTGTAGAGTAGTAGAGTAGTAGAGTAGTAGAGTAGTAGAGTGTAGAGTAGTAGAGTGTAGAGTGTAGAGTAGTAGAGTGTAGAGTAGTAGAGTAGTATAGTGTAGAGTAGTAGAGTAGTAGAGTAGTAGAGTGTAGAGTAGTAGAGTGTAGAGTAGTAGAGTAGTATAGTGTAGAGTAGTAGAGTAGTAGAGTAGTAGAGTAGTAGTAGTAGAGTAGTATAGTGTAGAGTAGTAGAGTAGTAGAGTAGTAGAGTAGTATAGTGTAGAGTAGTAGAGTAGTAGAGTAGTAGAGTAGTAGAGTAGTAGAGTAGTAGAGTAGTAGAGTGTATAGTGTAGAGTAGTAGAGTAGTAGAGTAGTAGAGTAGTATAGTGTAGAGTAGTAGAGTAGTAGAGTAGTAGAGTGTAGAGTAGTAGAGTGTAGAGTAGTAGAGTAGTATAGTGTAGAGTAGTAGAGTAGTAGAGTAGTAGAGTAGTATAGTGTAGAGTAGTAGAGTAGTAGAGTAGTATAGTGTAGAGTAGTAGAGTGTAGAGTAGTAGAGTAGTAGAGTGTAGAGTAGTAGAGTAGTATAGTGTAGAGTAGTAGAGTAGTAGAGTAGTAGAGTAGTAGAGTAGTAGAGTAGTAGAGTAGTAGAGTAGTAGAGTGTAGAGTAGTAGAGTGTAGAGTAGTAGAGTAGTATAGTGTAGAGTAGTAGAGTAGTAGTGTAGAGAAGTAGAGTAGTAGAGTGTAGAGTAGTAGAGTAGTATAGTGTAGAGTAGTAGAGTAGTATAGTGTAGAGTAGTAGAGTAGTAGAGTAGTAGAGTAGTAGAGTGTAGAGTAGTAGAGTAGTAGAGTAGTAGAGTGTAGAGTAGTAGAGTGTAGAGTAGTAGAGTAGTAGAGTGTAGAGTAGTAGAGTAGTAGAGTGTAGAGTAGTAGAGTGTAGAGTAGTAGAGTAGTAGAGTAGTAGAGTAGTAGAGTGTAGAGTAGTAGAGTAGTAGAGTAGTAGTAGTAGTGTAGAGTAGTAGAGTAGTATAGTGTAGAGTAGTAGAGTAGTAGAGTAGTAGAGTAGTAGAGTGTAGAGTAGTAGAGTAGTAGAGTAGTAGAGTAGTATAGTGTAGAGTAGTAGAGTAGTAGAGTGTAGAGTAGTAGAGTAGTATAGTGTAGAGTAGTAGAGTAGTATAGTGTAGAGTAGTAGAGTAGTATAGTGTAGAGTAGTAGAGTAGTAGAGTAGTAGAGTAGTAGAGTGTAGAGTAGTAGAGTAGTAGAGTAGTAGAGTAGTAGAGTGTAGAGTAGTAGAGTAGTAGAGTAGTAGAGTAGTAGAGTAGTAGAGTAGTATAGTGTAGAGTAGTAGAGTAGTAGAGTGTAGAGTAGTAGAGTAGTAGAGTAGTAGAGTAGTAGAGTGTAGAGTAGTAGAGTAGTAGAGTAGTAGAGTAGTATAGTGTAGAGTAGTAGAGTAGTAGATTGTAGAGTAGTAGAGTAGTATAGTGTAGAGTAGTAGAGTAGTATAGTGTAGAGTAGTAGAGTAGTAGAGTAGTAGAGTAGTAGAGTAGTAGAGTGTAGAGTAGAAGAGTAGTAGAGTAGTAGAGTAGTAGAGTGTAGAGTAGTAGAGTATAGTAGTAGAGTGTAGAGTAGTAGAGTAGTAGAGTAGTAGAGTAGTAGAGTAGTAGAGTGTAGAGTAGTAGAGTGTAGAGTAGTAGAGTGTAGAGTAGTAGAGTAGTAGAGTAGTAGAGTAGTAGAGTGTAGAGTAGTAGAGTAGTATAGTGTAGAGTAGTAGAGTAGTAGAGTAGTAGAGTAGTAGAGTAGTATAGAGTAGTAGAGTAGTAGAGTAGTAGAGTAGTAGAGTGTAGAGTAGTAGAGTAGTATAGTGTAGAGTAGTAGAGTAGTAGAGTAGTAGAGTAGTAGAGTAGTAGAGTGTAGAGTAGTAGAGTAGTAGAGTAGTATAGTGTAGATAGTAGAGTAGTAGAGTAGTATAGTAGAGTAGTAGAGTAGTATAGTGTAGAGTAGTAGAGTAGTAGAGTAGTAGAGTAGTAGAGTGTAGAGATTAGAGTAGTAGAGTAGTATAGTGTAAGTAGTAGAGTAGTAGAGTAGTAGAGTAGTAGAGTAGTAGAGTGTAGAGTAGTAGAGTAGTATAGTGTAGAGTAGTAGAGTAGTAGAGTAGTAGAGTGTAGAGTAGTAGAGTAGTAGAGTAGTAGAGTAGTAGAGTAGTAGAGTGTAGAGTAGTAGAGTAGTATAGTGTAGAGTAGTAGAGTAGTAGAGTAGTAGAGTAGTAGAGTAGTAGAGTGTAGAGTAGTAGAGTAGTAGAGTAGTATAGTGTAGAGTAGTAGAGTAGTAGATTAGTATAGTAGAGTAGTAGAGTAGTATAGTTTAGAGTAGTAGAGTAGTAGAGTAGTAGAGTAGTAGAGTGTAGAGTAGTAGAGTAGTAGAGTAGTATAGTGTAGAGTAGTAGAGTAGTAGAGTAGTAGAGTAGTAGAGTAGTATAGTGTAGAGTAGTATAGTGTAGAGTAGTAGAGTAGTAGAGTAGTAGAGTAGTAGAGTGTAGAGTAGTAGAGTAGTATAGTGTAGAGTAGTAGAGTAGTAGAGTAGTAGAGTAGTAGAGTGTAGAGTGGTAGAGTAGTAGAGTAGTAGAATAGTATAGTGTAGAGTAGTAGAGTAGTATAGTGTAGAGTAGTAGAGTGTAGAGTAGTAGAGTAGTATAGTGTAGAGTAGTAGAGTAGTATAGTGTAGAGTAGGAGAGTAGTAGAGTAGTAGAGTAGTAGAGTAGTAGAGTGTAGAGTAGTAGAGTAGTAGAGTAGTAGAGTAGTAGAGTGTAGAGTAGTAGAGTAGAGTAGTAGAGTGTAGAGTAGTAGAGTAGTATAGTGTAGAGTAGTAGAGTAGTATAGTGTAGAGTAGTAGAGTAGTAGAGTAGTAGAGTAGTATAGTAGTAGAGTAGTATAGTGTAGAGTAGTAGAGTGTAGAGTAGTAGAGTAGTGTAGAGTAGTAGAGTAGTATAGTGTAGAGTAGTAGAGTAGTAGAGTGTAGAGTAGTAGAGTAGTATAGTGTAGAGTAGTAGAGTGTAGAGTAGTAGAGTAGTATAGTGTAGAGTAGTAGAGTGTAGAGTAGTAGAGTAGTATAGTGTAGAGTAGTAGAGTAGTATAGTGTAGGGTAGTAGAGTAGTAGAGTGTAGAATAGTAGAGTAGTATAGTGTAGAGTAGTAGAGTAGTAGAGTAGTAGAGTAGTAGAGTAGTAGAGTAGAGTAGTAGAGTAGTATAGTGTAGAGTAGTAGAGTAGTAGAGTGTAGAGTAGTAGAGTAGTATAGTGTAGAGTAGTAGAGTAGTAGAGTAGTAGAGTAGTAGAGTAGTAGAGTAGTAGAGTAGTAGAGTAGTAGAGTAGTAGAGTGTAGAGTAGTAGAGTGTAGAGTAGTAGAGTGTAGAGTAGTAGAGTAGTATAGTGTAGAGTAGTAGAGTAGTAGAGTAGTAGAGTAGTAGAGTGTAGAGTAGTAGAGTGTAGAGTAGTATAGTGTAGAGTAGTAGAGTAGTATAGTGTAGAGTAGTATAGTGTAGAGTAGTATAGTGTAGAGTAGTAGAGTAGTATAGTAGAGTAGTATAGTGTAGAGTAGTAGAGTGTAGTTAGTAGAGTAGTTGAGTAGTATAGTGTAGAGTAGTAGAGTAGTATAGTGTAGAGTAGTATAGTGAAGAGTAGTA